>NC_142934.1:43810347-43942847 GCF_046866305.1 Octopus bimaculoides
CATCGGCCCCAATACTTACATGGTACTTGTTTTTTATAGACTCCGAAAGGATGAAATGTAAATTTAACTGAGGAGGAATTTAAACTCAGAACGTAAAAATAGACGAAAACTCACTAAGCGTTTTGCTCAGCGTGCTAACGATCGATTCTACCAACTCCTCGCCTTTGTTTAAGAAGAAATACTGTTGTGGTATAATATGGAGATTTACGTTTCAATAATTATGAAAAACTACTACACTTGTTTGTTTTCCTAATCCTCTCATGTCTACTTACTACTGGAAAATAATGAATTAGTGTATTGTGAATGGTAGGAAAATATCTTGAATTGAATGGAATGTACGTTTAAGAGGTTAGATATGAAGAGTGAACTAAGAATTTAATAAGTATGACCAAACGTTCTCAAGAATACACGATGAGATCTCTGTCTGTGGAGCCATAGTATGTAAAATAATTTCAACACGATTAAAATATGACGTAAACATAGATCACTGTGTAAATCCAAGTGAATATTCAAAACATGAGTTTTGGTTTCATTGCATAAATTTAGTGCATTATTTTCGAGCGCGCGTACGCGGACACATAATACAGACATGTATATGCATATATATATATATATATATATATATATATATATATATATATATATATATATATATATATATATATATATATATATATATATATAAATAAAAGTTCCTTTAATTCCTACACATGTTTCAAAATATATGAGAGCTCCTTCACAAAGAAGTAAGAGCTGCTGGGATTCCTCATATATTCCTCTTCGGGGAATTCATAATAAACATATAATAGCAAGACGAAAATGAAATGATGAGGTAACTTACGAGCAAAGATGTTACATGGTCAGTGACCGTTAGAACGTTTGTTTACATAGAGATATAAAGGGATTAAGGATATTATTCCATGGGCTTTAGGAATAAGAACGCTTGTTTGCATAGAGATATAAAGGGACGGGGTTGTGAACGTGATGCTAAAGGTTAAGCTAAGTGAATTATTGAAATAGGGGGAGAAAGACAGATACGTTGTAGTACTGTTAAATTTGAAAGAGCGTGAGCTAATTGCTGAGTCAAAAATGGGGGAAGGGAAGGAACTAAGGGAGTACATCAAAATAAAAAATATACACTAAATGTCCTCTGAATAATATCTACTTCTACAGCCAAAATAACTTGCCTTTTCCCCTTCTATAGTTGATTAATATTTTCCTTCCCAGTAATTACTGCTTGGGCTGCTTTGTACCACTAGCTGTTTTGCCTTATATCTGACATTCTCCTTATTTGCATGTAATGTGTTATTATTATTATTATGATTATTTCTCAACAAAACACCCTGTACATCGTTTTTCCATTGATTAGCGTTAACATAATTATATTGATATATCACAGGGTAATGGTGTTTCATTTATCATGTTAATATTTTTCGCTTCAAATCAATATGTTATTAATCTTAAACAAAACACATGTGTATGTATATATATATATATATATATATATATATATATATATATATATATATATATATATATATGCATACATGTGTTTGTGAGTGTGTGTGTGTGTGTGTATATATATATATATATAAATATATATATATATATATATATATATATATATATATTTATATATATATATATATATATATATATATATATACATATATATGTGTGTGTGTGTGTGTGTGTGTTTGTATGTGCATGTATGTATAGGTGTGCGTATGTTTGTGTGTATATATATGTATAGAAATATATGTGTGTATGTATATGTATACATATATATATATATATATATATATATATATATATATATATATATATATATATATATATATATATATATATATATACATAAATATATATACTTCTGCCTCATTCACTACTAGTGCTTTATATATATATATATTAAGTAATATATATATTACTTAAGATATACATATGTTACATGGAAAAAATCGGGCAAGAGAAATAATATTCTTAAGATTCTAAATCTGAAAAAGTACAGGACGAGTAATTACATCTGGTAAAGTACAGAACAAGAAAACTCTTACTTAACATATTGTAGCTAAGGATAAATTTTGAAATAAAATATTTAGATTTAGAAAATATTAGCTTTTATTGAAAGTAAAAAATTTATTACAAGTTATTACTTTTATTTGCTGCTATTTGTTACTTGTATTAAATTTTTTTTAAATAACTTAAATATTTTTTGCACTTAAAAAATGATTTTTAAGTATTAATTAGTAATTAGAAATTTGAAAATAGGTTATAGAAATAATAGTAGTACATAATTTGTTAGTATAATAAATAGAATAATACAACAATTAGTTATATATTACGGAAATATTTACCTATAACAACAAATTCACAGTAATATGTGCTACGTTCTTGCCAAGTCTACACATTTCTAGTCTTGAACAATGCTTATGTTTTACATAATGAATTTGCCTACCTTATATACCATTCTACTTTACATAAACATTTAGTTTTATTGGTTCTTCTGGCTGTCATTTTTTAAGTAATTTAGTGTGTCAGTATTTTAACAAGTTGATGGTGCCTTTCTTAATTATAATGTTACTTTGTAAATTAAAATAAAATAATATTTAATATTCACATTTTATCCTTAGCTACAATATTTTAAGTAAAAGTTTTCGTGTTCTGCACGTTATTAGATATTCCAATTGGAATAACTTGTCTCCTATTTTTTCCAAATATATAATCGTCAGAACATTATTTCTCTTGCTTGCATTTTCCATGTAATCCATGTTTTTTTTCCTGGCTATGCTATTATGCTAATTAATAATGTGTCAAATGTGTCAATTAAGGTGTCGTTGAAAAATCTTTCCTTACCTCAATGATGCCCATGACATATAGTAACGCCCCCTAGAACTCTATTCTCAAAAATAGATAGAGCTTTATTATCACTCTCAAATTTGAGAACCTAATACTCATATCATATTTTTCTTTTAAACCGTCATTGCATAAGACTGTTGCAATTAAATTTCCCGAATTCAACTCTATAGCTTGTTTTTTTAAAATATAAAAAATGTTAATTATACTTAGGTCCAATTTGTTGCCTTACTTATATTTTTTCATGATATTTTACCTCATAACTTTTTCATACAATTTGTTATTGCATGAGACAAAATCTATGAGATTCTTCAGGCTTTCTTCTCTCACTGAAGCTAAGATAAATATATTTTGCTTTTAAAATAAAAGAAAGTCATTTAGAACTAAACTTGATTGGCAGCGTTAATAACTCTCCCATAACATTGCTACAAATATTGATGTTAAATTTTTCTACTGTACTAAATTTCAATTTTGTATGGCAAAACGTAGTTAAGGGCCAGTCCTCTTCAAAATTGTTAAGAGTTTTCCATTTGGTTAAGAACTGAATACTAGCTACAAGCTATGAATGAAGCTGTGTATGAGTAAATTTCGGCCTTAAGAATATCATTCATATATATGTGTGTGTGTGCATGCATGTATATATATGTATATATACATACATAATACCTATATGCATACATATATATATGTCTGTCTTTGTGTGTGCGTGTGCGCGAAAAATATATATGTATGTGTTTTATGTGTGTAACTATATATGTATATTTATGTACGCTTACAAATTCAATCATCTTGAAGTCACCGCTGTCCAGAGGCTGCGTGGTATATCGTCGCATTTTCTTTTTGGAAGATTAAACCATAAAAATATGGATTTCACATTGGAATTTACTCAGCAGTAAAATTTAATTTCCTCCTTTAATCTAGGTCTCTATGGTACTATGTACATTTTGTGGAGGAGCAAGCAAGTCCTTATTCTATATCTCTTGGGGTGAATGAGGAAGAAATGAGGTGTATATGACTCCTAGGGCGTGATCCATATTCCATTGTGTTTCGAAACATCTTACACAAAATTTAAGTTTCGGATTTGTATTGGGTAGAGTAAAGCAAACAAGACTAATGCATGCGTATGTGTATAAGTTAGTGCCTGAGAAAGAAGACTATGGCACATCGACAAATATTATGTTACTAAGTTGACTAAACTACGTATGGGGTTTGAAGACCAACTGCACGCCGCACACAGTCAAGTGGAAAATCGTTGAGAAATAAATTCTATATGTAAATGGATCTAAGAAATGCAAATTGTGCATTGCTGAAAGATCACACATTCTTTTTTATTCAAGTGGTCCAACACACTACTAAATTCGAGATCCAAAATTTTCAGCAAATGCAAGCATATGAAAACATCTCTTTTGGTAAATTGCTGGAGACTGCCATCTCTGGTCTGAGCAGCGGTATGGGTATGTATGTATATGTATGTACTGAAGAAATATTTAATATGAGGGATGTTAGTTCTTGGTTTCGATTGTTTAAGCAGCATTAGCCGAGGAAGAAGTTACCAACGGAATTTTCATTCTAACTATCCACTAAACAATACAATAGCGCACAACAAGCACGTATCATACGTAATAATCACGAACGAAGTCTCCCTGAAGTACCACATATGAACATGGGACATAGGGACGCACCTTTCAAATACACTTCCAAGAACTTGCAATATAAACTATAACAACAGGGCACTCCAAAACAATAGAGAACAAATACATAACAGCTACCGTTCCAATCACCTCAACCGTTTTTTTAGACCCAGTACGAAAACACAGGGATACGAGAGAGAGCCAGACATACAGGAGAAACCGAAAGTGATAAAATTGATCAATCTAACAAACAAAGAGCTAACACCAAACCAAATCAACATACTTTCCAAATGGCTCAAGCTTACACCCCACCCCACACCAAGACCCTAACTACAACGAAATGAAAGAAGACGTTGCGGAATTTTGTAGGAAATTACGACCCGCCGAGGAAATATACGACAAATACAACGAGGACAAATCGCCAGTCAGAAATAGAAGTAACCTAACCCCTTCAAAAGATAAGAGCAACATTTTAGACCATTTCTGTGAATACATCTCAAATTATCCTTATCAATATATACAGAAACAAAAACACGAGCCAAACTACAGCAAAAAAGAATGGGCTGAGTTGAACAAATTAAAGGATGATAAAACAATAACAATCAAAGAGGCTGATAAGGGAGTGCATTTGCCTTAACGCACACGGTAGACTGATAAATCTAGTACTATCCATATTAAAAGACAACGTATTATGAAAAGATCCAACACTACAGTCAGCAGAAAATAATGAGAAACCTAAAAACTATGTTAAACACATACAGAGAAATTCTCACTGACAAGGAATACGAATATATGATTAACTTCAAAAGTAAATCCAGTCAATCCAACTGTATTCCTAAGATGCACAAAAGTTAGAAAATATGTCACATGCAGGGTAACCACAGATATAATAATCAAAGTACCTACTCCTAATAACCTCAAATTAAGACCTACTATAGCAGGTTCCGCATGCGAAACCCACCGCCTCCGTAACATTTCAGATACCATCTTAAAACCATTTCTCAAGCATATCAAAAGCGACATAAGGGACAATCTAGATATGTTTTTTCTCATCCCTAAAATAATAAATGAAAACACCCTACTACTATCCTTTGATGTAGTCAACCTCTATTCTAATATCCCCCAGAGCCTAAGAATAGAAACAATCCAATTCTGGCTAGAGAATTACTCCAATGATTTCCCACACTACATCAAAAAAGAATTCGTAATAGAAGGGCTAATATTTATGATGGAGAATAATTTCTTCGTCTTCAAAAACAACTTCTATCGACAAAAATCGGGGACTGAGATCGGTACGACAACGACCTCCTCTGTTGCTAACCTAGTCATGGAATATCTAGAAATCAGTCTTTATCGCAAAGTACTAGAAAAATACGGCAACCCAATCTTCCTCTACATTGAAATTAACTGGAAGATGTGTATGGATGACTGTTTCATTCTTTGGCAGGAAAATATAGAGAAACTGAAAGAATTTCAAGCACTTATAAATGGACTTGGCATAAACATTCAGTTTACGTTGGAATATAGCTACCAACAAATTCCATTCCTCGATTTCCTCATTAAGAAATCCAACAAGAAAATAGAAACTGATACATACTATAAGCCCACGGACTCCAATCAATATCTACAGTTCCACTCATGCTATCGAAGACACACTAGAATGAATATTTCCTTCAACATGGCTAAAGGGATTTGTACTATAGTTTTTAAGTGTATGAAAAGTCTTCCAACACAAGCGTAGTACACACGGCAACAATATTGAAGCCGTCAGTAAAAAAAAAAGGCGGAAGACCTAACTGTGGTATATGCGTCAACCTAATTGATTGACCGAAGTTCTTCTTTCAAACAAGGTCAACGTTTTACGGTTAAGAACAACTTCACACGTACCTCGGAAAAACTAACATATGTATTAACTTGCTCACGCCAAACCAAAAACAGTCTACGCCGAAGGATGACCCAACGTAGATCCCATATTAAAATTTGGTAATGCAGAAAAATAGCGCTCAGCGAAAACATCGACATTTGTGCCACTAACGAACAGCCCAACTTCAGAATACAGTTCTATATTAGAGAGATGAGTAACTATGTACATTATTTACATTGTTCACATTTGACGGATATTTGTTGTCATCTTGTGTGTTATTAACACGTTTCACCCGATGTACTTTCCAGCCTTCATCAGCTGTCCTGGCGTAATTCCGAACCTGGATTCTCATTCTTAAGGTATTTTCCGATGTTATTATTATTATTCTGTTGTGTCTGAGGAGAGTCATTCTTTTTATTGCCTTACAATTTGACACACACAGGTAAAATTTCCATTCTTTTATTTATTTTTGTAAACGTTTCGTTGCGTCTTGCAAACTCTTCAATAGTTGTTGACTGTCTCCGGTATTCAAGCTGAGTTCTTTCTGTTTGCGCGCAAGTGTGTGGGTCAGTGTGTGTGCACATGCACATGTATGTATGTATGTATACATGTCTGCATGTGTGTGCATGTATGTATATGTTTGTGCGTATGTATATATGTATGTTTGTGTGTGCGTTTGTGTGTATGTATTCTGCATATTCATGTGTTTGTGTTTTCGTGCTTGTGTGATTTTTATGTGTGTCTGTGTGCTTGCAAGTGTGTTTGTGTGTACCTCTATCTCCTTGTGTGTGCATGTCTGAGTATATATGTGTGTGGTTGTGTGTATGGGTTTGTATGACTGTACTGTATGTATGTATAGCTGAGTATCTCTATATGCGTGGACGTGTGTCTCCATATGTGTCCTTGTGTGAAGTGAAGTTTATGTGTATCAGTCTTCATTTCCGTATTTGTGTGTATGTGTGCTTATCTGTTCATATTACCTATGTACCTATTCGTCTGTATTTGTATCTTTTTACTTTCATATCCATTCGCCTACAAACATGTGAATATACACATACACTCTCTCTCTCTATTTCTCTCTCTCTCTCTCTCTCTCTCACACACATACACACACATACATGCATCTATCAACATACCAGCCAACTGACTGTTCTACCTGTATACAAATATAAACTTTGGGTAGCAACAACGATCCCAGCATGGTAAGAATCAATATAAATACCCAAACAGTATAGACCGGACTGTCATGTCGGAATGTAAACTAGCAGAGGACTTCGGCGCCAGGACACCAAAAAGCAATACTTCCACCGCCAACAAGAACAACAACAGCAACAGTTACACTTCTGGAAAATACGGTGATGTACAGCTGGAAACAGATGAAATGCATGCTTTAGATTTACCACCAAAATTCGCTACAAATAAAAATGTTATAAAAATTGATTGTCTGCCTGAAATAGAAAAAAAATGTTAAGACTAAGATGAAGGTTAGGACAATACAACAACAACAACAACAGCAACAACAACAATAACAATAGCGATGTTCATGACAACAATAGTGGTAATAACAATAACAATGATAACTAAAACATTCCCAACTCAAACAACTATAACAACAACACAAGCATTCAAAGTCGAAACTATTTATAATAACAACAATAACGATGATAATACCAACAGCAACAATGACAACAACATTTCACACACAGACAACAATACCAACCACATCATCCACACCATCAACACCAGCACCATCCGCAACAATAACAACAACAATGGGCACGACACAAGCACTACCACCACCAACACCACCAATAGCAACTATAACAACAACAACCACAACGATAATAGCACTCAACACTCTGTCTTCTATAACCCGAACAACAAATCTTATGACATGACGAGGATCTACCCCACAGATTTACCCTTCAAGAAGAGGGTATGTATCCCACTCCACATTGACAGTGAAACAGAAGCAAAGTCCTCCTTAGCTAGAAATACCCTCCAACACATCTTAGACCGATACAACAAATCCACTAAAAGACGTAATGAGGAGGAAACCTACCAACTCACTTCATCTGTTGCCAAAGGTCTACGAATTAGAAACACGGAATTAGTGTGCCATTCTATGGACAAGTCTAGCAGACTCTCAATAGACAGCCCACAAATCTATGTCCAGACCATACAACAGCACATCGGTAGTAGGAGAGAAGTTGCACCACAGAAACATGAAAGAGTGGAAAACCTCTTCAATGCACACATGGGAATGTGGTGCAACATACACAAGTTCAAGGTGCAGCCATTGATGTCGGTGTAGCTAGAGATGGGGCCGGCCTCTTACGCAATCCACAGCAGAACTTTCACAACTCATCTACTTTTCAGTAGGTATGTAGATGATATTAATATCATAGTTTAGATCAACTCTAGTAACAGTAACGTAGAAACTGAGAGGAGCATAATGGAGAGCGTCCAGCAAGTAGCTAACTCTATCTATCAAAGTATCAAGGTAATTATAGATTACCCCACTAGGTATCCCAACAATAGACTTCCCGCCCTAAATACTGAACTTTGGTTAGAAACTGTGAACGACAGAGTGCAGCTCCTCCACTCATATTATATGAAACCCATAGCTTCTAAATATATTTTTCATAAGAACTCAGCTTTGTCACACAACATGAAAATTGACATACTAATATCAGACTTAGGATAATGAACAACGTGTCCCAACAGTGCAAATATTATGAACCCCAAAGGAACATGTACAGAACTTCATGCACCGCATGCAATTCTCTGGGTATGATCAGAACGATAGAGTTCGAGTATACAAGGGTGCTAGAAAGAAGTTAGATAACATTATATGTAATGAAACCAGTGGTACCTACCCTAGATAGAGAAGCACATTTTTACCCAGTGTTGGAGTGGCAGAATCTGTCGAGTGAAGAACAAAACATAGCTAGGGGAATTAGAACTCAGAATACCTAAGAACGACATACGCATTTATCTTTCGAGAAATAGTGTAAAAAATAACAGACAGATATTGACGTCGGTAATATAGCTATACTCCTTACCAAATTTTATGGCTATATCGCAAATCAATATTATTATTATTTTTAGTCATTATTTTTATTTTTAGTCATTATTTTTACTTTTGCTCCTAGTGCAGCTCTTTTTGCTGTCAACTAGATATTTACCTCTCAGATCACCCCAGCCCCGGCGGACAAATGGTCCAATCATTTCCGGGTGTAGCCATCTGAAAATGTGCTTTTCCTCTTACGACGTGAAGTGTAATTTGAGAAAAACTTGGCAGCGATGTAATGTAAGATGAACAATCATATAAGATCTTCCTCATTGACTTGATTGGAGTTCTTGCTTTAATTACTATTATTATCATCGTCGTTAACATTACCTATTTATTTATTTATTATATTAATTCAGCCATAGAAACCGTAATTCCACTCAATACATTCATTAGCTAAAACAAATCAAAACCTCCAACAGTATAGCTCCAGAACAACAAACGTTGAATGAACATCAAATATTGTAACATTAAATACAACAATAGCAATATATTGCCAATCACATTTCAATGCAACAATAACAATATATTGCTAATCCCAATTCAATACTACAATACGTTATAAATATGGTAATGAAACAAAACGTTGGAACTTTCCAATATTAAATTCACAAATAATTATGTAAAACAAACAGAAAATTGTATTTCAAATTTTCAAACTATCAAAATGTAAACAAAACAGTCTTTTTTTTCATGTCTATGAAATCCATTCAGACATATCACGTAATCATATCGAGGTGAGGTTTCACATGCACATATGCACACCAACATATGCATATAAACAGATCTATGTACGAACACACCTCATCCACAGGGACGCACATATTCACTTACATGTACACATATTCTCTCTCTCTCACAGTATATACATTATATACATACATACATACATACATACATGCATATATATATATATATATATATATATATATATATATATATATATATATATATATATATATATATAAAGCTCTCGGATCATTGAGAATATATATTTTCTGTATCTAAAACTCCAATATATTTGTTCACTTCTCTAATGTTGCCGATTACTATCTCCCTTCAATGCCATAATACAGGTACACATGAGCGTGTATACGCTCGCTTCCTGACATGCACACATATATACTTAATGGGCATAATCTCACATCCGAAAATAAGTGTACATATCTATATATACTGTTCTCTATCTATATGTGCATTTTCCAATATACCTTCGTTTCCCAGGAAAGTCAGTGATTGTGTAGTTGATGGTCTCACGACCAATACATGCATACATACATACATACATATATATATATATATATATATATATATATATATATTTGCATGTATAGATATACATATGTACATATTTATATATACACATATATACATATATGTATATACGCACACAGATATTATATATACATACATGTATATATATATATATATATATATATATATATATATATATATATATATATACATCTGTGTACGCATATGCATAGTTTTGCATATATATTTATAAATATTAATTTATATATGTGTGTATTTATCCATGAATGCGTGAGTGTGTGTGCTTGACTATGTGTGTGTGTTGATGTGAGTCTTCGTTTTGTATAGATGTGAGTATACATAAGAGGGGGAATAATTATTCACGCATGTATCCGTGTATTTACAGGTACACATTTAAGTCTATTTTTCACCTTACTTTCAAACTTGTGTATACTTTCAAACTTGCCCATAGTTTTCCCATGAGCTGTTTGCAGTTTATTTTGGTCAGTAAAATTCATGAATCCATCAACATTTGTCGAACTTCCTAGTTTTATCTTCTGAATTATGTGTTCTTGCTTCTGTTTTCTGTAGACTAAGCCAGGACGTCGTGAGTAGTTTGGATATTAATACCAATCTTCCATTTCTTCACCTACAAACTTATACATTATGAGTCTCCTTCTTTTATACGCACACACACTCACACACAAAGATACACAGGAACAAATACACACGCTCGTATATGTATATATAGAGTTTGCGACGTGTAAATTGTCACCATATTATATATTTAATTTAACATATGCACATTATTTTATGGGGGGGGGGGGCGATTTCTCCATTACACAGTATAGTAGCGTTAGTTGGGCACCGTCTTTGGAATGACGGCACCATGCCACAATTCACTCTGCCAGAAATTTGGAAACGACATGCTGAACTGCTTGGCATTCGCGCCTAAATCTCCAATACGATCATTTCAGATTGTTTGAGTGTCAATCCGAGGACGGTTCAGATGATTCGGAAAGAGTTTGTTGAATCTTATGGTGATTACGAAGGTACAGCAGCTCGGCGAACTCACTCTGTTCGTCTTGTTGAGAAAAGGACTCCTGAATTTGTTGGTGAGATCCAGGCCAAGATTGACGTCGAACACCCTCTGTCAATCAGGTATATTGTCAGAGACATGGGGGTGTCTCAATTTCTCATCAGGCAGGTGGTGCATGAAACATTCGGTATTCCTCATACAAGATGAGAAAAGCTACTGTTCATCCCAAGCCATCAAGGACAAGAGGAAAGACGCACTACAAAGCGCTACGAAGCTTTTGAACAAACTCAAGCATCACTCGCACCGAACAGGCTTTGTTTATTCTCAGACGAGGAATATCTCTCACAGGATCCGATGGTGAACACACAGAACAAATGTTAGCCATCCCTGTCCTCAAAACATGTACCGAGAGTGATAAAAACCAAACATCCAGTCAACATCATGTTGTCCGGAGTCATCAATTATGTTGGCCACGTTATACTGCCATTCATCTTCCCACACGACTTCAGACTCAACACGGATGCCTACATCAAGTGCCTGGACGAGGTACTGCTGCTCTAGATCAAGAAAGTGGCTTCTGGAAGACCCTATATCTCGCAACAGGACTATGCACCATCCCACACATGAAGGAGAACCTAGTCATGGCTGTCAGACAATTTCTGAACTTTGCCTCGCCTCTCATTTGGCCACTAAATTTGCCCAGACTGCAGCCCACTCGATCATTATGTGAGGGTTGCAGTTTAGCGAAAGACCAACAGAACCTCTTGTAGCACCAAAGCAGAACTGAAGGAAAGGATAAGGGCAGCATTCACTTAAACAAGGAGACCGTCCACAAGAGTTGCGGAGATTCCAAAGCCCTCTGGATGCCGTGGTTGCAGCCAATAGCGATTTTATTAAATCAATTTACTCTCAAGTATTTCAAGATATTTTTATGGAAGTTTGTCAAATATATCTGTTAAGATGAGATGTTAGTGTCATTTTCAATCTCGCGTAATTTAGTCGACAATACATTCACCGCATACAGTATATATATATATATATATATATATATATATATATATATATATATATATATATATATATATATATATATATGATTATTAAAGAGGACAACAAACGCTAAAGCAAGTAAAGCAAGACAGACATCACAAGTCATATACTTTATTATTATTGGAAAAATTCAAGGTGTTAAAGCTGTTTCTGGGATATTCCAAAGTATGGGATATTCCGTCATCGGAGACAAATAGGGAAGTGTGAAAAGTATAGATTTAAGAAACGATGGCATAGAGAGCAGGAGAAAAGAAATAAAGAAATGAAGAAAAGATGAAAAAAAGCATAACAGCCGGGGGCGGTGGTGGTGGTGGTGGTAGTAGTGGTGGTGTGGGGGGGTATCGGTGGCGGCGGCGGTGGTGGTGGTGGTGGCGGTGGTAGTGGTGGGGGTGGTAGTGGTGGGGGGGGTGGTGGGGGTGGGGGTGTCGGTGGCGGCGGCGGTGGTGGTGGTGGTGGTGGCGGTGGTGGCGGTGGGGGGGGGGGGGGGGTAACAGTGGTTGTGTTAGTATTATTATTATTTTAATTATTAGTAGTAGCACTTGTGGTAAGAGTGTTAGTGATAATATTATTTTCGGAAATGGTAACATCGCCATTGGCGGTAGTATTATTAGTACTGTTAGTATTATTAGAATTTGTAGTAGATGTATTAGTAGTTGTAGTGGTTATAGTATAGTTAGTAATGTTAGTATCAATATTCCCATTAGTACTAACGCTGGTTTCAACTGTGTGTCCGTTTTCCTGAGAGGCGGTGATTATATTATGTACAGAAGACAATCACCGTTTTAGTACCAGAAAGAAAAGGATGATATGTTTTCGAATTTTTCTTATTATAGATCACATTTAAACACAGTGATATTTATTCTGATGTTTTATCTTATATCTCACATTCTGTATTTGACATATACTTGATTTTACATGATTGATATATATACTACTGTATATTTATAATGTATAATTTATAAATTTAAATTCTTAATATTACAAAGTATAATTTTTATTTTTTATTTTTAATCTTCAATGCTTAACTGTATTGCTTATTTTAAAAAGGATGTAAAATTAGATATATAATATTTTGACATAGAACCTGAAGATGTGTTGGAATAATTATAAATCTGACGATTGCATATATGTATTCATGTATGTATATATATAGGAATCCAGTTGTGTGTCTGTAGATATATTGTAATCTTCCAATACTGAATCACGTGTAGATCCTTATATTTAATAAATATAAGTATTAACTAGAGTAGGATATAATTAATGAATGATATTTCTTAACCTGCTGGTAATTTTGGTTATGTCCTATAAGTATTATTTAGTTATATCCTTTAAGTATTATTTCGTGATGAGCAAACTTATACCATGAGTTTACTGTCAGATATACATATTAGGTTATTTTTGTATTATCTCAAAAAAATACCCACATATCGATTAATCCCAAAATATTGTATTAATATTGATTTTTATCAGATACTTTGTATATTCATAGATAAATATATAAATATACGATAAATAAGACCCCGAAGTACGATATACAGATGCATATAACGCTGAAGGGTTGCACCTGATTGATTTGGATATCTGTTTCCCAAATCAGTTATTTGTGTGTGCGTGTGTGTGTGTGTGTGTGTGTGTGTGTGTGTGTGTGTGAGTGTATATATATATATATATATATATATATATATATATATATATATATATATATATATATATATATATATATATATATATATATATATATATATATATATATATACACATATATATATACATACATCTGATAGTTTCACGAATCTCATACAGAATGTCATTTTTCCTATCTGACGTTTGTGAAAAATTGAGTGACTGTGAACAGAATATACAGTAGAAGGACCAAACCTACGAAAATGCTTGAATATAATGGTAGCCAATGTTTGGTTACTGGTGTAAAATGATCTATTTCGCATGTTAGCGTAGGTGTATAGTTTTTTCATTTACTTTTCGCTTTGTTACGTAATTGTTTTCGTATGGTTGTACTAGAAGTATAATTGAATATATGCATTAGAAGATAAAGAAAATACTTTCGCATGCAAATCTCCATTTTCCATCATATTCCCGCTTCGTCTCTATTTTTACACATAAACAATTACATGCACATAGGTACATTCGTCTACACAAATATATTAGTTTTTTGCGTACGTATCTCCCTCAATGAGTAAACATAAGCCGTTTACATGTAAGACGGATAGAAAGTTGTTTATCATAACAAAAAGAAGGAAGGATGCTGCGTTATATTAAGATCGAACAATAAGATGCGGTGGATGCACGTTGTGTACTCACTAAGGGATAGCTGATGAATGTTAAAATATAATATAGTCGCTAAACGTTTACTCAAATCTGAGTTTTGACGAAATAATATCTGTCCTTATAGAAGATGCATTTACTAAGTTTGTTGTAGGATTTCGGCGAATAATTACCCCGTAAGTGGAATTTCGCGCAGTAGATCACACCATTTACCTGGCGATTACCTTTGTTTACCGCCTTATCATTATATGCATTATTTGAATTTTAGTTCATATTATCTGGAATTCTTTAGGTGGTATCACATCTAATGCAACTTTCGAAGATCTTATTTGCAGAATAACTTATTTTGAGTTGCTCCATTTGCAGGGTAGCATAATGTTGAGAGTCACTTATTAATTGTCATAAAACTAGCGACATGGTTACGATAACGATTCTTAAATGAATCAGCCGTCGACCAAACGTGAACATACAGCCCTCCCCTTCTGTGCACGGTACATTTATAGACAAGATTTGTACTCATGCAGAGATTCATCAAATGACATTTTCATTTATCTCTGCATGAGTATTTATCATTTTCATACGTATATAATGCAGTCCCGACTCCATTTACCGACGTTGATACTGTGTTAGCTGTATCATAAATATTTCTCCTGCTACAATTTGCTCGTAATTGGTGTTTATCATTTCATTTTACATCTCCTTGATTGGTACTTAGATGCATATGTTCGTTAGATCCAGCAGGTGGGTTACTGAACACTTGCTGCATTTTGTTAATATTTATGCGAAGCGTAAGCTGCTCTAAATTAGTAGAGTTGGCGTAGAATACCTTCACGATATGCCTATTAAAAATAGCATGATGCCGATTAGATTTAGGAAAACATTTATCAAAAGCACAAAAAAATTTTTGAGCGATCTTGGTTGAAACATGCGAACCGAAAATCGGCTTGAACTAGAGGACATCCTGATTCTTATATCTGTTGTTAGGTTTATTATTGTACAGGATTGGAACAAACTGTTAAATTATTATGTCGAGTGTGTATATGAATTTGCGTTGGTAGTTCATTGATATGACCAATTTTTCCTGACCTCTCAAACCGTGACGTTGTGATTGTGTATAATGTGTATTAAAATTGGAGGAATTTATAGTGTTGCGTATGCTTGCTTCTTGTATATATTGAATTTGTTCACGATACCCAACCCTAGCTAGAGCAGCATTACAATAAGTTTTATGAGATGCCAAAATTTTATTATTAGCGAATAATCTTGAAATTCTTGTAGAAATGTTCTGTACTAATTCCTGTATAATCGAGAGTGGTTGGTTCGACACAACGTTGATGTAGTTAATATGAACATTCTGCTTATGAAATAGTTCAAATAATCCAGTCTAAAGACAGAAGGTAGCGTCAAGAAAATTCATTCTACCATAATTTTACCCATTCTAATGTTTAGTCTTAAATTTTTAAAAAGTCTAAAGAAATTTCTCCTATGCCTTTCTAACTCTACTGTGCTACTTCTGTCGAGAAAAAATGCATCATCCCTATATAGATCCCCTGCTACTTCCAGAAAGGAAGGCTGGATTAATGAAAGGATATATATTCTGAATAGGTCGGTTACCTACGCAGAATCGTATGATCCCATTGCTATATCAAACGTATTCTCCCTATCTAATCTACTCCATAATCTACCATCAAAATCTGCTAGAGTGGCTCACGCGTCAAGTATAATATCTAGTCCCTATCTGGACAAATCGGAAGTTTTGATGCTATAAGTCAGGGCTTGATTAAAACGGTCGAGTTACTAGTGGCGTCTGGACCGATGTATTACTTCAAATGGAGAATACTTTGAAGTTGATTAATGTGTAATTTTGCAAACCTTAGTGAATAACATATTGCAAATTCCCCGTTTCTTTTGGGCACCCCCTTGTATATACATTTAAACATGTATACATTTTCACATACACACATTTGTGTTGTAGTATATATGTATATGTGAGTGTGTGCGTATATATCCATGTATACAGACGGAGAGAGAGAAAGAAGGAGAGAAAGTGTGAGTGACTAATTTCGTGTAAGTTATAATTTCGTTTAAAAAATGCTACTATTATATCTCCCATGCATTTCGCACAGCTATCATTTTGAGTGTATAATTTTTGGGTTAAGACAAGAAATTCCATATATCGATATTTTAAATTTTGTTCTAAGTAAAGAACTGTACAATTTAATTTTAAGTATTTTACGAGTGTGATATTAGTGTTTGTGATCAATACTTGTTTTGTAACAGTTTTATAAATTTTGTAAATATTCAACGTCAAACTTCAGAATTTGTCTTGGTACATTTATTCTAAACAATAGACATGACCCAGCAGACTCATTCTTTGATTAACGAACAGTTATTATAAAATGATAATTACTTAGACAAAGAAGTGCGCGTTATTATAGGGGATTTTTTACTGGAGCCTGATTCCTTTAATTCTACGATGTTTTACACAATTACTTTTGAAATTTATGTATTAGAAATTTTAGCGATACTTATTTAAAAAAGAAAGGATATTTTAATTTATATTTGTCAGTCTTTTAGAGTAGCTCTCTTACATGAATAGGAATGTATAGGCTTTCTTTCTAGTTGGGGTTGGGTGGGAGTATTTTACCATATTTTAATGTATCTAATATTTCAAAGCATTCTCGGGTGGACTTTCTTTAATTCACAATTCTTAATTAAGACTTTTTTACCGCATTTTTTTCGTAATGCAATAATCCATATTTTAAGCACTTATAATCCGCATTTTTCCATAAAATACTTTTGAAAAACTATCGTGCATGAATCGGACATTTTTCCCCGGATGTTACTGGGGAAAATTAAGATAAAGAAGTTAAAGTACGAACTCTTCTCTCCTAAATTTGCATATCGCAAGTGTTTCAAAATGTGGAATACTAAAACATTGAAGATATATTGCGCAACATACTTCGAACAACCAAATTTAGCTTACATTTGGCAAGCAAGAAATGTATCATTAAGGCAGTGAGCTAGCAGAAGCGTTAACACACCAGGCGAAATGCATAACGGTATTTCGTCTGTCTTGAAATTCTGAGTTCAAATTCCGCCCAGGTCGACATTGCCTTTCATCATTTCGCGGTCTATAAATTAAGTACCAGTTGCGTACTGGGGTCGATCTAATCGACTGGCCCCTTTCCCAAAAATTTTGGGCCTTATGTCTGGATTAGAAAAGAATAAAGGTATGTCTCTTACTTATTTTTGCTTCGTCGAATACTAACATATCTTTTAAGAGCTATTATTTGTAAGACAACTAAAAACAGATTCAAAAGAAGAGGCTGTACATCCTGTTTAAATAATAGATGAGATATCATTGATGGTAGCTTGCCATCGTTACTTTATCCGTTTATTGAATAACTCTTACATAGCGTGTATATAGCATAGTCTAAACTTCACAAGCAACATTTAACCTAAAATAACCTAAGTGGTA
Organism: Octopus bimaculoides; assembly: GCF_046866305.1. Taxonomy (NCBI): domain Eukaryota; kingdom Metazoa; phylum Mollusca; class Cephalopoda; order Octopoda; family Octopodidae; genus Octopus; species Octopus bimaculoides. The sequence goes on from NC_142934.1 coordinate 43,828,879, forward strand.
GAGTTAAATCGTTGAGCGCTGCAATCAGTATGGGTGAAGCGAACGTTAAAAAACCATCGTGTCAGGATTTTTGATTGCAAAATGGCATTTCTGAATACTGTCCTTACTGTGAAACAAAGAGATGTACTTTTCTGCCTTCCTCGACATCATATTTTGTAGAGAGGAACTTCAGTGCAGCACCCAGATTGTTTCCGAGGAAAGAAACAAACTGAAAATTATTGAACGCGAGGATCTAATACTACTTCTTTGTACCTTTCAGCGAGATGTCGCAAAGCTGATATCCCTGCACAATCTCCATCTATCGCATTAAAAATATGAAGACAACATCGGTGAGATGTAATTTTGCTTTTTCATAGGCTAAAACAACGAGATGATTGGTTCATTAGGTTAAGTTTATTTGTGAGATGCAGTTGTATTTAAATCGCAGTTGAGAGAGGTCTAGTCTGTGGTAGTGTTTGGAATGGAGCTGAAAATGTGACCTGAGTGCCGACAGGCAGCAGTCTGAAGAGGTTCGGCAACTACTAATATACGGCACCAACAACAGTGACTGCCATCTAAATAACTTAACTATACAATCATTCACGGACAGAAGTATAGGCATGTCACTGGCTCAATGAATCACCACATAATCTGAAGACCCGATTTAATATTATGCACCATACGAGTTCTCTGTCAATAAAATTTAGCGATGCGGAGGTTGTTATGGTTGCGATTATATTGTCCGTAAAATATTGATATAAAGATGTTCATGTGCAGCATCAGGGCAATGATTTACCTGGCTAGAAAGGAGCTATAACAGCCATTCCAATATGTGTTTCCCTTTAACTACCACATGTAAAAAAAATATCAATGAAAATTATTTTAATTAATTTTCCTTTAACTGCGAGATAGATTACATACGGAAAAAATTACGCTAACAAAATCTTTCATCAATCAGAAGACATGAGCAGATATATAAACGTTTTAAAATTTGATCACATGTGTATATATATATGTATATATATGTATATATATATATATATATATATATATATATATATATATATATATATATATATATATATATATATATATATATATATATATATACATATATATATATATATATATATATATATATACAGGGATTAGCATGAGTTGCTTCTCCAACATACTGAAAATTTAGAAATAGCAGTCAAAGAACTACTGATTCCAAACTACAAATTTTTTCTCAAACGGATGGCCATAAATATCGCCATCCGTTAGAGAAACAATTTGTAGTTTGGAATCAGTAGTTCTTTGACTGCTATTTCTAAATTCTCAGTATGTTGGAGAAGCAACTCATGCCAATCCTTGTATATTTATGATTATAAATGGTTTTACCGATAAAGGTTTTTTCATACTGAACTACTTGGCAAAATTGTTAATTATTAATCTTATTACTAATTGACGATTCCCTGCCCTATATCTGTATATATATATATATATATATATATATATATATATATATATATATATATATGTGTGTGTGTGTGTGTGTGTGTGTCTGTGTATGTGTGTGTGTGTGTGTGTGTGTATTATGTATATGTGCATACAGGGAGAGCTTGATAGAGGGAGAGATGTATATAATTACTATTTATAATTTGGTAAATTAACATTCTCATAATCTTATTTTCTGTTCATAAAATTCATTTCCTTTCCTTTGACATTATTCATTCTTTTGCCTGTCACGTGACATTTTTCGCGTATATGTAATCTTCAGTGGCATTTCAGGCTATATATAACATTTAATTTCATACTTATGAAAATCAATAAAAATATCCACATGATTATGCCATCGCATGAAAATTTATGTAAGCTTATATTTGCCGTGTGAAATAGTTGGCCTATAAATCATTACCTACGCACAAGGCAAAACTGACAAACGTATGCATATGTATATATATATATATTTATATATATATATATATATATATATATATATAAGATTTGAAATGAAACAATAAAATGTTTCAGAAGTGTTAGAGAACTGATTTATTTAATCAAAGTATGATCCATGTTCATTTATGACGGTTACTCAACTTTTCTCTATGTCATATATTCCATCTCTAAAAAAATTCATTTTTTGCTGTGATAAACTGTCTGAATACTTCAATTACCTCTTCTCTATTTAAGAATGTTTTACTGCTTATGAAAGCTCAACATGTTTAAATAACTGATGATCAGTAGGAGAGATATCAGTAGAGAAGATACTGCAAAATCTTCTAATTCAGGTTAGCAACTTATGGGGCGTAGCTTGAAGATTGTGAAGACGTGCGTTGTCGTGGAGCAAAATTGGACCATTTCTATTCACTAGTGTGGGTTGCTTCCTTTTCAAATTCTCATGCATACAATCAATTTCCTGGCAATTCGATGTTGCTGTTACCGTTTTTCCTTTATTGCAAAAATGAATAATATATAACTCCCTTCGCAGACAACCATAACATTTTAGGGTACAGTGGTGGCGGATTTGGGTAGTTTTTAGGTGACTTTCCTGCATCTATTCACTGTCCTGTTCACCTGTTGTTGCCAAAGAGTATCAATTTCTCATCACAAGTAATGATTTGATACAAAAATGGCGTTTTCCAGAGAAAGCAATAAGGAGCACACTTTGTTGCGTTTGTTATTTTTAATCTTGTTCAGTCAATGTGGCACAAACCTATCCGTTTTCTTGACTTCCCCAATCTTTTACAGGTGTCTGGGGTTCTGATGAATGTTTTCAAACCTCTGTTCTCGGGATTTGTTTAACCAAATCATTTAATCCATCATGCCGAATAACTGATTTTGGCCTACCTCTTGGTTTATTTTCAAGGCTATCATCTCTTGAACGAGAGCTTTGGAACCATGTCTTCCATCACCCTTTTTAAATTTGTTGCAGCATTAAAAACGATCATCGCACAATTTGGTTGAGATGAACAAACTCTACAACTCTGGTGTCAGTTAGACTGGCTGAGTATGAACTAAGGGTATTTCTCAAATTTCGAAATCACGGTCGTGCGGGTATGTCTGACTTATTCAATTTTCGATTATTTTCGTTATTGGTACGGGGTCTTATGGTTTTTCTTAGTTTGCCCGCTTTTACCTTTGTGTTTAAGTGAAAATTGTGGTTTGGCCATTTTAACTGCCAGGTTAGCATGCCGGTACTGCCTGTTAGTACCGTTAATTATTAATTGATAATGTTTACCTTTATGAGTCCTTTTACACATGCTAAGCCACTGATATTATTATAAGCAATAATATCCTCATGTATATATTACTCGGCAATGACATCCTGGTCACGAGCCATTTCCGCTCTACCGGTCATGCTTTACAACACATGACTGTGTCCGGATTGTCCTGGCACAGGGGCCATCTGGATTCCCATCTTCGCCGTGAACAGGAATTAATCTTCTCTTCTCGCTCCTTTGTGTCACATGGGCTCAGCACTCCTCCACTCTTCATCTAATCCCCTTCTCTCTCCTCCCTTCCTCTAATAACTACCTCCTCCCTTCACTCCCACCCAATTCTCCTCTCTTGCTCTGACACCTACTTCCTCTCTTCACCTTCTTCCTTCCACCCACTCCCTTCATCGTCACCCCCTCCATCGTTACACCACCGCTACACATTCCAATCCCACCATCCCTATACATCTCATCCCACCCCACACCACATAACCCCACCCCATCTCACACATTCCACTCCTACTTGTGTGTGTGTGTGTGTGTGTGTGTGTGTGTGTGTGTGTGTGTGTGTGTGTGTGCGTGTGTGTTCCCCGCCACAGCTTGACAATCTGGGTTGGTTTCTTTACGTTCCTGTAAATTAGCGGTTCTGCAAAAGGAAACCGAGAAAATAAGTGCCACACTTAAAAAAATAACTATTGGGCTCCATTCATTCGTCTTAAATTCTTTAAAGCAGTACCCCAGTATGGCCTCAGTTTTATGATTGAAACAGATAAAAAACAAATGATATGGAAGATGATGCCTGTGTTATATACGAGGGGGAATAACTGTGGAATTTAGAAAGAAATAACGAAATAGTGAAACCTTTGCATTTTTATCATCGCAAATTATCTAGATTGTACATATTATTTTTCGGGATCGTCATTTATAGAATAAATTTTGTCAAGTAATAATACACACCATATTCTAGTTCTTCACGTCAGCTTTATCATTAGTCAAGGTTGAAGTGAAGGAGTATATTGTGCATGTGGTAATTTTGGCAAAAACATAAAAATAACAACCATCTCGAAATATAGCAATATCTGTATCAATATACGATTTCAGATCAGGAATCTCGCAAAACAAATACATAAACGATTGAAAAAATCAGCTTGTTGGGTGAACGATGATTTCACTTCTCTACCATTTAGCCTCACCTCCTGATACTTAGTATAAGCCAGCCCTTTCTACACTCAGTGCTTCAATCACAATGCCAAACAATTATTGTCTGGCATCTTTATCTTGTTTACAATTCTCAATCTCCACCCCATCCCCATTAACTATCTGATAATCCTAAATCACTAGTCACACTAGACGTCACATTTCCATTACACACAAAACACAGACGCACACGCGCACGCACACTCACACATACACATATAATAGTATATAAGGTAGTGCAAAGTTATAGTCGGTCATGAAGTGACCAAATCTGATTTCAGTCTGCCGGCTGACCTATATTATTCAGCGCTTGATATACATGAAACCAATGGTCAAGCTATGGCGGGCCATAACATTTAATTTCCTAAAAGGTTCATTACTGTTTTAATGCTTTAGGTGGAGGCGATTCTCAGACCGGGCGTTGTGAGTGTTTATTGAGTAAAAACGCCACGAAACTCCGGCAGGAGGTGGTGGTGAAACCTGCTGTACTCTTTCACCACAACTTTCTCTCACTCTTTCTTCATGTTTCGCTTGTACTTGTATTTCAAAGGGCCAGCCTTGTCACACTCTCTGTCACACTGAATCTCCTCGAGAACTACGTTAAGAGTACACGTGTCTATGGAGTACTTAACTACTTGCAGGTTAATTTCGCGAGCAGGCTGTTCTCTTGATTGGATCAACTGGAACCCTCATCGTCGTAACCGATGGAGCGCGACAAATGTTTTAGACTCTAAAGCACTTTAAAGTTTAGAGTGTGCTTCTTTTTCAGATTTATGAACTAATAATGATACATATATCTATCTATCTATCTATCTATCTATCTATCTATCTATCTATCTATCTATCTATCTATCTATCTGTCTATTGATCTATCTAAATTACCACACGCACACACACACAACATGCACTGGCCAAAATATGTGTAAGACCAATGATGACAGATCTCTTCCGTCATTAATTTATTTTCAACAAAACTTTATAAAATTATTTTACTTTTTATGTAGAACTTTTTTCTCTTTCGAATGATAGAGGCGTAATATATCTTTCTATAATTTGAATAATTTTAATGCGTAGTTAATTCAAGGGATCAAAAAAATTGTCGGCAAAATAAGTTTAAGATTGTACCAAGATGATTTTCTGTAAATCGAAAATTTGCGCCACAAATGATCAACGAACGAAAATTTTTTATTAGTATCTAGTTTTATACGCATTATTTTCATTTACGGCCTTACAACGACGGGACGTGGAGTTCCACAAATGAGCAAAAATATCAATTGGAATGCTCTGCCATATTTCTTTAATAAAATTATATGGTGGGACAAATTTTTTTTTTTTTTTTTAGCATGAGCTCTTTTGGTAACATACTCAGTAACCACCATGTTATTGCGCTCAAACCATTGCAAAACTTTTCTAGCCTTATGAACGGAGCAAGTGTGCTGCTGACATCTTATTACTTAGATATGGCATCACATCTTCATTACTAATAGCAGATGCACTATACAGTTCAGTCTGTCATGAACCTGAACAACTGGACCAACACTTGAGCCGCTGACCAACACTTGAGCTGCTGAATGCGGCCCACACCATTACCCCACCTCCCGCTTGCGTCTTTTTCTTGACTCACTTATGATGGAATTCTTCAGTTGCACGGCGTCTAACATAAGCCTTTCTCTCTGATCCAAAGATGCAGGAGCGGGATTCGTCACCCCAAAGGACTTTCGACCAGTCTTCGACCGTCCATTCGATATGGCTTCTAGCGAACTTGATCTGTTTCCGCCGCTCCGCTTCAGAAACTATCGGCTTCTTTCGAGCGATCTGACCGAACAGTCCAAATTCTTGCAGATGATTTTTAACCATTTGAATTAATTGTGCATTAAGATTATTCAAATTGTAGAAAGATATATAACGCCTATATTATTCGAAAGGTAAACACAATTCTACATAAACTGTAAAAAATAACGTCATTTTATACAGTTGTGTTTAAAAAAATATGAAGGGATAAAACTGTCATCATCGATGTTCAACCTTTTTGGCCAGTGTATATATATATATCACTTGCTACGATAGTTAGTCTCTATCTATCCTTATACATTTATGACACTATCCATCCTTTATACTGCACTTTATATCTCACAAACCTTTCACTACTGATATACCTCACTTTCCCTTCTAGGATAGAAATGCTGACTATTAAAATTCTATACGAAGGATCTAACCTTTTTGAAGATGGAATAGGCGACCACTGTATGAAGAACTTCTCTTAGTCCGCAGAAAAATGTACTAATTGTGCATCTATTTTGGAAGCACCTGTAAAATGCTATCTGCAAACTCTCTAATTCGTGCAATAAAAACCAAGATTCTCAACAAATAAATCTTGAATGATAGCAACAACTCAATGACGGAGTTAGAATTTACGATAAACATCCAGTGTTATAATGACTTAACTTAGATACGTAAAAGTCACATATTTTTTTTTTTATACATGCAGATCAGAAGATTTCGTAACTTTGCATGACAGTGAACTGCAATGCACACCTAGTGAGTAATATAAAAAAAAAATGATATTGAAAAATTGTATGCAATTTATAAAACATGTAATGCACGACTTAATACTTGCACTGCATTACTTCTCCCCCTCTCCCTCTCTCTATCTTTCTCTTTCTTTCTCTCTATCGCTCTCTCTCTCTCTCTCTCTCTCTCTCTCTCTCTATATATATATATATATATATATATATATATATATATATATATATATATATATACATACATACACACATACACACAATTGTATTCAATTTATAAAACATGTAATACACGACTTAATACTTGCACTGCATTACTTCTCCCCCTCTCCCTCTCTCTATCTTTCTCTTTCTTTCTCTCTCTCCCTCTCTCTCTCTCTCTCTCTCTCTCTATATATATATATATATATATATATATACATTCATACATATATATATATATACATATATATATATATATACACCTCACTTTCAGCAAATGACCTCCACTTCCTATATATATATATATATATATATATATATATATATATATATATATATATATATATATATATGAATTTTAGTGTGCGTGTGAGAATTTGCATGTGTGTGTGTGTGTTTATATTAGCATATATTAGTATTCATAACCTATTAAATCACACATTAACAGAAATATAGAGATTAAAATAGTCCTTTTTCGTCGTTTATCACAAGGAATACGATAACACGAATAATGATTTCAGTAAAGAAATATATAACAAGAGTATGTAGCAGATTTCATGTTTTACACTTTTTCACGTAATGTAACCGTCTCCTCTAATTGTTATTTTTTGAAACATTGTGCACAGCAGTAAAATTCTGTAGTTAGAAAAAATGTGAGTATATTCGGTACAATTGACGTAGGTAAAAATTAAAAACATCTTTCTTTTCCAAGAGCACATAAAAAACAAATTTAAAAGAAAAATGCAATTAGCATTATATTATTTTCCTAACGCTGGATTAAATTTATAATTTGCAGGAAGATTTTCACTGTGATGTCTGTTGCAAATAGCGACATGATGTTCAAGGGAGAAAGAACAGACAAAATAGGGAACGCTATGCAGCAGTGTAAAAACATCGTTATCTGGCAGTGAATTAAAATTAGTTTTCAGTAGTTGAAATCCTCAATAATGAAAGAAATTTTAAAATTACGATTTGACGAAAAAATAAATATTACAATTAGAATTTCTAAAAAATTTCTCTGCACTACAATACTTTCTTTTGAAAGAAGTTTCGTACAGTAATTAATAAGCATCTTTCTTAAGAATAGTATAAATAATACGTCAAATTCTTTTATAACATATACGTATACACGACGGGCTTTTTCCAGTTTCCGTCAGTCATATCTACTTACAAGACTTTGGTCGGCCGAGGCTATATTAGAAAGATACTTACCCAACGTTCCACGGTGTGGTACCAAACATGGAACCATGTAGTTGGGAAGCAAGCTTATTGCCACACAGCCACTCCTGATATGTGAGTGTGGGTGGGGGGTCCTTTATTCTCATATATATGTGTGTGTGTGTGTGTGTGTGCTTTACGGAATAAGCGGAGCAAGAGCACACACAAAGAAGGAAAGTGTCGCTGGGGAGGTCACCGCTGTGTGATGAAAAATTCCCGGACAATTCGTTAGAATAAGAGCAGCAATAAACGTGTGAAGAACGAATATATAGTGCGTGTGTTTATTTGGCAAGAATAAAATTACCGTCCCGAAATACAGTGTCTGTTTCAACACACAATTTCGAATTAGGATTGTTGCAAACATATTCATAAACGTAATGTTATATTCATATAATACACATATATGATATGTGTGTGTGCGCCCGTGTGTATGTGTGCGCGCGTGCGTATGTGTGCGCACGTGTGCGTATAGTGCATAAATATAACATAATACGTATATTGTATCTATTTTGCGGCGGCGCATGGATCACTGGTTAAAGCGTCGGTCTTGCAATCATGAGGTAATGAGGTAGTGTTGTGTTCTTGAGCAAGACACTTTATTTCACGTTGCTCCAGTTGACTCAGATGTAGAAATAGTTGCGACGTCACATGTGCCAAGCTATATCATCCTTTGTCTTTCACTTTGATAACATCGGTAGCTTGCAGAGGGGAGGTTGCTATGCATGGGTGACTGCTGATCTTCCATAAATACCTTGCCCGGATTTATTCTTCGGAGAGCCACATCCTAGGTGCAATCACATGATCATTCATGATCAAAGAGTGTCTTTACCCTTTTATATAGTTTTGATACACACACACACACACACACACACACACACACACACACACACACATATACAAACACACACACACACACACACACATACACGCACAAACACATGCGCGCGCATGCATAATGTATATTCTGACATTGAGAACCTATTCGGGTTCATCTTTATGTTCAAGTCCGTGATAAACACCTATTGTCTCACTGAAGAAACCTATATTATAAGCAACTGTCAAACTAATCTGAAGTATTCAGCAGAGTATTTGCAATAGCCTATCTTTTATACCAAGACAAAACGTATACGTGATATCACTTCCAATATGTTCAGATCAGAAGCCATGAGAGCCATTGAGTTTTCTATTGCATCGGGGCATTTATTATTATTTTTACTCTTGAAGGCGGCAAGCTGATAGAATTGTTAGCTCGATGGATAAAATATTTAGCGATATTTCGCCCGTCGCTACATTCTGCGTTTAAGTTCCGCCGAGGTCGACTTTACATTTCATCTTTTTGGGGTCGATAAATTAAATTACATAGACTACTCTACACGAATAAATCACACCCCTGCATAACACTCTTATTCACATAAATACTGCATAAACAACTTACAACTGAAAGTACAATATCCCAAACGAATGGAAGATTTCGTGCAATATTAAATAAAATGGTCTCTAAAGAAATTGTTGTGAAGACACCTACAGATTGCCAGAAGAGCAGAACACTTGTCTCTACATAAATAGGGTAAATGATTCTCTTCATCCTCCTTGTCTGACAAACATTGTCTTGTTCAGAATAGGTAGTATAAATTCATGTGGTCTGGAGTTGCCTTGGAAACAGGGCCACCCTCTCAAGGACCTCAGGTCACTACGTTTAGATGTGGTGGTTGTCAATGAGACCAATCTCTGCAACCGACGCCGCCTCATACTCATTTCAGATGGATAACAGATTTACTTATCTCCATGTCAACCGGGAATGGAGCTTGGAAGTGCGGTGCTCCGACAGGAGTAGGGCAACCAGATTTTTTCAGACGCCTCTAAGTTTTATTGGGACCGTCTCGATCTTTAGTACTGATGTGTAACTAGAATGACATCGTGGACACATGTCTAGATTATGTGGCGCTGGCTATTAGAAGGGTGGAGTGTTAAAATAACGCAAACCTAGCCAGACCTTTGCATCTGTCTGGCAGGTGTTGACTGGATTTCCTGAAAGTCTGAATGTTGATAAGGACAAACTGCATCTGGTCATCCAGGCAGTACCTAGGTAGAGTATTCCGAAAACTAGTAAATTAGGAAAGTACAAGTTGACTAGTTATTAAAATCATCGGCTACAAATACAGCAAATGTTTGATCTGCAAGTTCGACATAGAATTTGTAGGCAATGGCCCGGCAAATAGAAGCTGAATGCGTCACCCTTACAAAGACATGATTAGCGAATTAATTACACAGGCATTGACGAGTCAATCGCCAACAAAAATGTTGTTCCCTGAAAAGGGCAATTAAAGGAAAATACGCTTAGTCAGGTATTAGAGATAGAAAGGAATGGAATGCACAGAATGTTAGAAACTTAGAAGAAGCGCTTTCAAAGGCATCACAACCGACGTGCTAGCAGCGATATTGACTCAGGACCAATTGCTCCACGCTATGCACGAAGAATGCATTGTCAGAGCTAAGACGTATGTACTGTGAAGCGAGGGAGGAAATGCCGCTCCACGGGCCCGTGTGGCCAGAGAGTGCTACCTGGGGTCATTGCCGATTAGGGATAAATTCTTCAGGCAGGTAAGTGCCGTCAGCCGGGCTTCACTGAAATGTGTACACAGCGACGTTCTACTTACCCTCATCCAGTGCCTGAGCATTTCAGACTCGTGAGTTTATGTCGAGCACACGGTGTCGCGGATAGTACGTATCCGGCTGTCGACTGACTCTATTCTGAAAATTGTCCAGCTGCTTTTCTTCAGCCGAGTAGGGCAGCAGTGTTTCTTTGTCTGTTGGACTTAACGAAAGGGGTTGTGCAGTCTGAAAGTGATGAAGACAGATTCTTACTTTTTGGCCAAACCCTCATCAACATTCTTTACTTTCAAATGGAAAGAAAGTTAAGGTAGAGAGGGGAGTGCTACCTCCCAGCAATTTTGTTGAAAGCTGACTGAATGTTGCATGAATGGTCCAAATAAACAGGCCTACGCTAAGCATGCGTCTGTAGGTTGATGGAGAACAATATGAAAATGGAACTGGCCCTATTACTCGAGGTGAGCGTATTTTTGTGGTGGTCTCCATGAGCATCGTATGAAGTCTCCCTATCTTTTTATAACCACTGTTACATTAATTAGTCCCAGTGGTTCTTTGTGTGTGTGTGTATGTGAGTGTGCATGTGTGTGTGTGTGTGTTTGTGTGTGTGCGTCTGTGTGTGTGTCTGTTTGTGTGTGTTTACGTTTTGATTCCTGTCTGTCATGAATGTTTCGTTCTAATATTATGACTTAATATTCTGAGTATGTTTATATATATATATATATATATATATATATATATATATATATATATATATATATATATATATATATATATATATATATATATATATATATATATATATATATATATATATATATATAATATATATATACAAACATACTCAAACACTCATACACACACACAAACATATATTTATATACATGTGTATCTATATAACTGCGTTTGTGTGTGCGTACATATAAACACATACATATATGTGTGTGTTTATCGTTGGGTGTGTGCCTGTGTACGTCATTCTGTCTCAGTATCTATGTGTGTGATTCTGTGCCTTGGCATATTTCTTCGCATGTCTGTATACGTATATAATCTTTTCCTTATCCTGTACTCATTCCCTAAACATCATTTAAATATGGCCATTTTCAATATTCTCTCCCTTAATATTTACCAATAAATATTTATTCACATATTGACAACACCGTCATTATTTATTAACCATTGCAGGTAAACAAGTCTTTCCACAACTCTTTCCACGGGCAATATTAGCTTAAAAGCTTAGACTTCTCTACTCCCACATTACATAACATCTAAATATATGTACATATATATAGGTATATATATATATATATATATATATATATATATATATATATATATATATATATATATATATATATATATATATATATATATATATATATATATATATATATATATATATATATATATATATATATGAAAATGTGGTTAACACAACCCCACTATTTACTGACTTATATATATATATATATATATATATATATATATATATATATATATATGTATATATACACATATATTTATATATACAGTTAGGTATCTATACGTATATATGAATGTATAAGTACGTCTGTATAAGTATATATACATATAAATATATATGTGTGTGTGTGTGTGTGTGTGTGTGTCAATGTGTTTGTGCATGATTGTATGTATAATGCATATACGTATTTGATACATAGATATACATGTATATATAAATGTACATGTTTATGTGTATATATATAGAGAGTTGAAATTTATAGAAATACATAAGACGAAGAGAGGGGTATGAACAACAAGCAAGTGTATTTGTTTGATGCTCGGGAACATGAAACAGTATTTTACGTTTCGAGCCCATACTCTTCAACAGAAAGGAATAAGAGAAAATAATCATATCCAGCGGTCTAGCCCAGGGCTAAATTTGACGATTTTCGTTAAGTTTCCTGTTCTCAGGAAAAGCTTGAAGTATTGAACGGTTAACGTTGTTTGAAAGTATAAATATTTGAATTGTAGTTGCAAAAACATTAGCTGAGTGGAGTAAACTAAGCCATCTGGATATTGGAAAAGACTGCAGCTAGATGCTCTGTGAACACTGTAATGGCTGCAGGGCGTGAAACAGACACCTGGAACGGAGTCTACAAAACTGTGGCCAGGAGGATATGACACACCAGTCGTTCTGCTTACATTTGCACGCTGGAATTCATCCCCACATTTTTTTCAACAGAGCCTCAGGCTCATTTCAGATGGTTATGGGGAAGCTGCTGGTCAATGTGATCAATCCCTGACTAGAGAGAAAATTGCTGCTGCGAGACCTTGTTTGGAAGCAGGCTTTGGTTGCTTGCCATTACTCCTTAAACAGTCTGATGTCGTAGTAAAATTTCTACTAGTTCACGAACCGCAATTTCTGGCCACCTAATTCTCCCGGATGTAATTCCATGGGTCACTAGGTATATATATATACACACACACACACATATATATATATATGTGTGTGTGTGTGTGTGTGTGTGTGTGTGTGTGTGTGTGTGTGTGTGTATAAGATCGTCATTTAAAATATAGATCATATCAAGAGGTGAGCATGGGAATAGAGTCTTCATAGGTATTAATTATTATTAAAATTGTAATTAACGGTATCTAAGAGATACCACCATGTTAGCGATAGCAGTCAAGCCTTTACTCTAAAACCACTTCATATATTCATGCAGCACAAGGCAACAAGACAAATAGACAAATAATCTAGCAAAAAAATCTCAGATCAATCCGGATTTATGAGATTATCCATATTTTTGGCTATTTTATTTGTCTAGCAGTCTTTTCACATTGTGCTGTATGAATATATGAAGTGCTTTTGAGTCAAGTTCTGACTGGTGTCTCTAGTATGGTGGTATATCTTAGATACCCTTAATTATAATTTTAATATATATATATATATATATATATATATATATATATATATATATATATATATATATATATATATATATGGTGTTCCAACAAGACTGGTGCCGCATGGCTCAACGAGTACACACACACACACACACACACACACATATATATATATATATATATATATATATATATATATATATATATATATATATATATATACACACACACACAAACATAAACAAGCACACACACGCATTCACACACACACACACACACACACACATATATACATATCACCTCATTTTTCCTACATGACAATATATTGTCGAACAAACATCACTTGTTTGTAACTTCGTAGAAAATGATCGATAAGAATATATAGTGATTTCTAAAATTCTATGTATAAACTGTATATCTTTCTATTACTTTCTATCTGTTAATTGTTACAGTCAGACTCGGACCATACAAAATATACTTCAGCCAAATGAATCGACTCCAGTACGTTATTTTAAAACCTAGTATCCATTCTCTCTCGTTCGTTTGTTTCAAAATGCTAAGTCACGGTGAACGCCAGTTGTCAAGCATTATTTGTGGACAAACAGCGTCAAAGACACACAGACGTCTGTGTGTATATATATATATATATATATATATATATATATATATAATTTTTCATAGAAAACCATGTAATCGTTACCAATATAGCAAGATATTTCACCGCAAAAATAGTCTAAATTAGATTCCTTAGGGTTCGTTCTCCTTCTTTATATATCCAAAATTTAAAATCTAAATTTAAGTAAGAGAGAGATTTGACGCTAATATCCATTATTATTGTAATTTATTCGTATGTCAATAATAATGGATAAATTACAATAATAATGGATATTAGCGTCAAATCTCTCTCTTAAATTTAAATTGAAAAGTTTATATATATATATATATATATATATATATATATATATATACGACAAGCTTCTTTCAGTGTCCGTATCTCAGATTCACTTACATGACTATGGTCTGTCTGATGCTTACGTAGAATAGACTGGCCGAAGGTGTCACGCAGTGGCACTGAACCTGGAATCATGTGGTTGGGAAGCAAGCGTCTTACCACACAGTCACGCCTGCGGCATTTTTTTTTCTTTTTATATTATGCGTCGCATATATATTCATATTTGATATAATCTTATTCATTTCAATTGGGGAAGAAGCTGATTATGATATCCCCTATATTGCAGAATTTAACAACACCGGTATATCTTGCATCTAGATATCTAAAACGAAGCAATCTCAATAGGTTTACATTTTCAGTTTAAACCTCACCGAAGTTGACAAATCATATAATTGTTTATGTACACGAACATATATTGTTATATAACTAGTTGGTCAAACTCATGTATACGGATCCATGTATTTATTGCTTTTGTGGCTCTAGCAAATCTTTATTATTGTTTACTGCATTTAAAATGTTCCATGTTTGCCCTGTTCCCTTTTCTCATTTACTATACATGTAATGTTTCACAATATAAATCTTCTCGATATTTCCCCATCTCTCTCTCTCTCTCTCTCTCTCTCTCTCTCTCTCTCTCTCTCTCTCTCTCTCTCTCTTCTCTCTCTCTCTTGTCCTCACACACTCATTCACTCTTACTCTGTCTCTCTCCCTCTTTCTCTGTCTCTCTCCCTCTTTCTCTGTCTCTCCTTCTTTCTCTCTCTCTTTCTCTCTCACTTTCTGATCCTCTCTCATTAATTCTAACTCCTATCCTATTATTTTTATTTCATCATCTACTATTTCGCTTCGATATGTCAACACGACTACTACTACTACTACTACTACTACTACTACTACTACTACCACTGCTGCTGCTGCTGCTGCTACTGCTGCTACTCCAGCTGCTGCCCCTTCTACTTATACTACAACTACTACTACTACTACTACTACTACTACTACTATCTTTACGACTGCAACTACTACTGCTACTATTAATAATTATAATTATGATGATGATGATGATGATGATGATGATGATGATGTTGATGATGATATATGGTGATGATGATATGTTTCCATTCTCTTCATGTTCTTCATTCTTCCTTTTTATTCCTCTATTTCTTCTATACACAGCAATGTACTTAACATTCACAGCAGCTATACCACGTTTGCAACTCCTTTATCAAATCCAACAACATTTCATTTCCACAAACTTCAGTATTTTTTTCTTCTTCCTGTAACCTTTTAAAATGTTAATTCGTTTATACTCATCATCACTATCATCTTCCGCTTCTGCAGTGTATCCATAATCATGTCCTTCACCACCACCACCACCACTACCGCCGCTACCGCCACCACTACTACCATCATCAGCAGCAGCAGCAACAACATCAAGAAAATTAACGTCCAGCCATGAAGACTGTAGCAGGACGAACGAATGGCTTCAAATATATTGCCAATAAATCCTCCTCAATTATTACGCTGCTATCTTAAAGGTGGACAACACCACAGGTTCAAACGTTGTTGAACATTTACTAGTCAAATCGTAAAACACTCTATAAAATTACTTAGTTTCATCAATAGCATCAACGACTGTGCCGCATACCGAAATCAAATAAACTTCCAAATAATAGATTCACACACACATACACATCCACACATCGCATATCGTTTTATTAAACATTTCATGAATTTCAGTGGCGAAATATCACATTTAGCAAATAAAGTAGATACAAGAACAATCAGGATTTTTCTAGCAGAGTAAGATGGTAGTTCATCCTTTTTACATACATTAATTAAAGGAAAAATACTTAACCTGTGTGGTAGAAGAATACTGAACCATATTCCTAAAGCAGGTTCTAAATGAATCACTACCTTCACAGACATCCACAATGGTCTTTTGCCAATATTGTTGACTACTACAAATAAGGTAACTGCTTTAAATCATAGTGTTTATTATAAAGAACCAAATTCCGATGTGAATAAGCATCATGCAAACCCATCACACATCACGCTTCTATGCACAATTTCCATCTTCTAGAAATGCTAAACCTTGACATCATTAACCATCATATCCCTTATTCCCCGTCACTCCATCAGTTCGTAATGTTACACACAACTATTACCCTTATGAGGAACATAATACAGAGGATGGTGACGTCGTTTTTAATATGATAATTTAGATATCTGATGAATGTGAAGAGTAGTCTTTAATTCTTACGTCCTCATTTTATTTTTCAAAGCTAATGTGGAA
The DNA here is from genome assembly GCF_046866305.1 of Octopus bimaculoides. NCBI lineage: Eukaryota > Metazoa > Mollusca > Cephalopoda > Octopoda > Octopodidae > Octopus > Octopus bimaculoides. Next base: position 43,845,913 of record NC_142934.1, read on the forward strand.
TACGACTATTCCAAGAAAAAAAGCAAAACGACGTGCAGTTTCCTTTCATAGATGAATGCGTATTAAGGGCTAAGCATGAATCTATTTGTGAACGGGATGAGTGTGCCAGTGTTAGTGTAGATGGTTGTTTTTACAGACAACATTTTGATTGTTTTAGCTGTGGAGACTGACAAATACATGAATTTGGTGACTTCTACTTTTCACGTCTCACGTCCTTAAACTCCCTGCATACAGACCGTCTACCTGTCATGCTCATTTTCTCTATGGCTCTGGATTCTTCTATTTTGGCCCAGAAAAAAAATTGAATCAGAGCAACTCTGATGATATAATCCATCACTCAAAAATCCAAGACATTAATTTAGTATAAACAGTTTTGCTGGTAACATTACTCGGTCATAAAGATTCAGTTTGATATTGGAAAACAAACAGTTTGGGCCCAATATAGCAGAATACTGCTACAGTTTTCAGACTAAATCATTCTTTCCATGTTCTATTCCAGCTACTTCTCACATCGGCGAAGCTTTCTTTCTATTTCTCATTATTCACATATGTAAACGAAACTCAACGCAATCTTAAGAAATCATCTGAAACGGTAGCTATCATGTGCCCATACTAAATCAGTACCACTTTAATTATCAATATCACCACTACATCGGGCACCTCTAGCCTCATAGCAGCACCAGCACTACCAACTCCGTCTGATTGAACTTTATTGCTAAATTTATTATCTCAAATGTCCAATCATCAGTCTCACATTTTAAAATCTGCACTTACGTGAAATCGTATAGCGCCACACACTATGCATATTTTATTAAACAGATGACACCACACATATCAATTTCCACAATTATTCTATCATATCTAGAATGCTCCACAACTCTTCCATATCCTAAACCACTGGAAAATACGGTTACAGAACATTAGGTAAAGTAGGAGCTTCATAATCAACATTCTTCGCTCTAAGCAGCATCATAAGAGAAAATTAAATACAAATAACCTTCACACTCAACAATATGAATGACACCTCTCTCTCACGCACATATGCGCGCACACGCACACACATACACACACACGCACGCACATGCACACGCACACACAGACACACATGCCACGCAGCCAAAAGACAAACATCCTACTATTTACATAAATCAACTACATAGAGGTTCTAGAAGATTCAGCATAGGCAACAAATGACTTACAGGCTTAAACAATATGACTGTGCACACAAACACCCCACAAAAACGCCACCAAACTCATAATATATACGTTATATCAGTTACCAATAGCAATATAACCAGCTAAGATCACCTATGCTACTACCACCTAAATAATACAACCATGACCCCACGAACACAGCTATCACGCATCCATAATCAATCAGCACCACTTTAATTATCAACATCACCGCTACTTCGGTCATCATGAGCATCATGGCATTACAATCACTTTCACCTTTATTATCAAATTTCTCATCAACTACACAGGGAGTCTCTATATTGAAAAGCAACCGAGTAATCGAGAGGAAGAGATTACCATTGTTGTAACAAGCTTCTACTCCACTGAACCGTTTTACGAAAATCCAGGCACAAATGCAATGCCTCCACTACAATAACTAGGCTCAGTCATATATAAAACAAGAAAAGAATATTATTAAACACAAATATCGCGTGCATTTATTTATTCCAGCCTTTGTGCTCTGAGATGAACAGCAGCAACATGTAAGTGCAGAGAAAGAGTTGTATTTATGGTTCTGATGTCTCCGCTTTACTCTATTCCGCTGTTGCAATCACTAGAATTGAGGGACGAAGTATCGGATTGTACAACTTTCTTCTTAGCTAGACGGAGATGCTTCGGAATATGGACTTAGCTAGACGGAAATGCTTGAGAATATGGACGGTCAGATCAGCTGAGTACCTATGTGTAACACTTGAAGTGGGGCAAGCCTAATGTGGTACTGTACTGTTGGAACTCTCGGACCTAGTTCGCTTCATTCACAAAATCAGCCACCAATTTTGGTGTTCGCTTCATTCACAAAATCAGCCACCAATGTTGGTGTATCGAGGCAGTTCTGGATTTTGATTACGCTCAACTAATTACTTTATCTCATAAATTAAAGAATATGATGTTATTTGGAAATACATTTGGTAAAATTTGGGCAATTTTAACAAATCACCTGACAGCGTGGCATCAACTACTAGTTACCATGACAACTGCAATCTGTGTTTGATCTTTCACACTAGAAGATTCACCTTGCTTCACCCGCACGTTTTGTTTGTTTACATCACTGTTTTTTTGAAAAACATTTCTGAAACAATTATATTTATCAATTAGAATTTTATTGTAGATATTTTTCATCAATTGTCTTAATATTTTACTTATTTTTCATGTAATTTTCATATATATTTTACAGATATTTCGTCAAGTATTTCTGTGTTTACTTTTTCTGAGTTTACAGTTTGCAACGGTTGCAACGAATGCATATCAGTTTAAACCCAGGTCTGACCAGAATGAGTTATTCTGTATTATTATTGAAGATGCAGGGCAACATTATTTAATGTGTCCTACATTTTAAAATGTTCGAGCATAGTGTGAGCAAAATGAAGGAAACCTGCCGAAAGTATTCTCAAGCTTTGAGACTTGGCAGCCTATCCCAACCTCACGGAAAAGGAAAAGTCAGGTGGGCAGATTTCATTCATTTTGTTTTTAATCCTTTTTGGTTACATACAATGGAATATTTCTTCAGATTTTCTGTCTGTCACGACCCACCCCTCAATTCTGTGCTCTTCTTTCATTCCGTATCATTTAGGAAATAAGTATTCTGATTCATTCTGCCAGCTTCATTTCCACAGGGTTATTATTTCTACCTCAACGGGATCTAAACCTATTAATTACATTACTTGCCCACCACAAATACAGCTTTTCCTCTACATCTCAGGCAAAGGTGGGGAAGGGACACAGGACCAGGTGACTAATAAGCTCACATCATAATCCTGACATGTTAGTGTTGAGTTCAATCCAACTCCATCACACTTTGAGCAACAATCTTTTAGTCTAGTTTTGGCGTGATCTTTTTTTGTTTTTGTTTTATTTTCTACTCGTGTTGGGTCTGAAAGAAGGGACAGAGCCGATGCTCTTCACGGATCATCTAGATGAGTGAGGTTAATGATTATTGCCATTGAAGTTTCTTGTGAATCTCCGTAAACCAATATCTGTGGGAAAGATATGAGCAGAGAGGGATTTCTTGAGGGAAGCCATTTCGGGGAGGAAAGACTGAGCACAGTGATAAATGTAAGGTCTTGTTGATGGGAGTTGGGTCGCGTGGATATGAGAGGGATGACGAGGTGAGGTGAGCTCAGCTAGCTGCAAGGAGCAGAAGCCATATAGTAGTAGGAGAAATGCCTGAGAGAAGGGAACAAAATGTCTGATCATCAGAGGATGGAGAACGTCTGCGAGTGACTTAATAGTTAATCTGTCAGGTGACCAAAGCATTGGGAGTAAGATTGGTTAAATAGAAACTGTGTGGAACCCTACCAAATGAAAGTACAACTAATTTAAAGAGCCAGCCTGGTCTCACACGAAATATTTACCCACAGGGACGCATAGCAACGCACAGCGACGCACAGCGACCCACAGCACCCGGTCAAAAGAATTATTCATCTGATATTTTCTTTCGTTTTGTAGTGATTTTCCACAATTTATTCAGCGAATGGTGTATTTTTCATAATAGTTGAAAATCATTCTGTTGAAACATCATATATCACATTGATTCTGCCCCAGAATTACATTAAGGCCACATATATCTATGGAAAACTCAGCAAAATTACAACATAATTAGATCCTAGACCTGTAATTAAAAGGCCTGGTCATGTTATACTGGGTTGTTCTGATTATACTTACGGATTATGTTTTTGGTGCATGTGTGCTGCGGTATACTCAACCAGTTATATGTTACTATAGTGTGTAACCATAAGCTGACAGAATCATTACCGCACGAGGCAAAATGCTTTACATCCAGAGATAAAATTCCACCTTGGTTGGCTTTGCCTTTCATTCTTTGAGGGATGATAAAGTAAGTACCAGTTGACTGTGTAATCAGTTCAGTTGATCATACAACTGGAATAGGCATCCTAGGAGCAGATGACGATCCATTTTCTTCAGTTTTGTTTACTTATACACATCAGCAAATAAGCCAATGAAGTAATCTCTGTGTGGTTGTTCAATTTGCTAGAAACAACAGTCAAATCTCCCTCACACTATGCTCTAACATTTAAAAAAATGAAGGAAACATTAAATAACGCTGTTCTACATCTTCAATAATAATACAGAATGGCTCATTCTGGCCAGATTTAGGTTGAAACTGACTGACATTCGTTGCAATCACGAAATATATGTAAATTATATATGAAAGATATATCAAAAGTAAGTAAAATATTAAGACAATTGAAGAAAAATATCAACAATAAAATTCTAATTGATAAGTATAAATTTTTCAGAAAATGTTTTTAAAAAACAGTGATACACACAAACAAAATATAGAGGTGAAGTAAAGTGAATCTTGTAGTGTGAAGAATCAACACAACGTGCGGTTGTCATGGTAACTAGCTGTTAATTCTTCGCTGTCTGTTGATTGGCTAAAACTACCCAAAACTTGAATTTCAAATAACATCAGATTCTTTAATTCATGAGGTAAAGTAATTAGTTGAGCGTAATGAAAATTCAGAACTACATCGATACATCAAAACTGAAAAAAAAAATCGGGTCAAAAGTAAAGGGGGCTGAGTTTGTGAATGAGACTAACTAGATCCGAACTCTATGATATGCGGCTACGAAGCAATAATAATGTGTTTTCTACAGGACAACATGAAGGGGTTTGAAATGACGTTACACAAGTACTACTCATGTACCAGGGCGGAAATAGTTGAAAATTGAATTCCTACACAATATGAACTACGTGCGTGCCATAGGTTTGCGGGATTAGTGTTGGCCCGGGGTTACGTAGCAGCGATGATGTAAGAATCATAGTCAAAATAAACTGTTCTTCTTGAATAATTTCATAACCGTCACCGGCGTTGTCGTCATCATAATCATCTTTAACATCACCAGTGCTTCATTATAATTGCTTATCTCACTATTTAACTTACTTGAAATATCAGCGAAAATTATCTCAGATAAAATTATATGTATTTGGAATGATGGTAAACGAAAATATTTTGGTGACAGCTAGAAAGCACTTGATCATCGATATGCTGGATACCACCTAACCGGTAGTTAAACAATAAATTACTAACGATATATTCAATACTAACTTCACACTTCCACTACCACGAAGATCACGCCTGTATATCCACCACTTCACCGACACATCAGCACCACATATATCACCAACATACGCTACTTCTATCATTACCAGCAGCATACCACCACCATCCTCAACTTTTCCATCAGTACCACATTTATCACTGTCAATATTGCCCCCACCCCACCAGAATATATCAGTCCAAGCACACACAGATACACACACAGACAGATAGACACACACTCACATACACACACAAACGCACATATACACACTCGCTTTCTATCATTAACAACGCCATCACTACCATCAATACTACAACTATTGCTTCTACAAATTGCTGCATACGTTTGATATCTTCAAAATAACAGACAAATCTCTCCCTTATTTCACAGCCACTCTCAAGGTTTCAAATACAAAATTGCACATTCGATAAATGTAGTTCCAGAAAAACTGTGAATGAAGTAAAAATGATACGTCACGGTTGAAGCCTTTTTTCTTTTTTATCACACATCTGCACCTTTGTGACAGATCTAGTGCTAAACATTGGCAAGTAATGCCGACGCTGCCTCGGACAACACTATCTCTACGATTACGCTACGTTTACACTATCAATAGGAATAGCGACAGAGAAAAAAGCAGCACATTACAACAAACACCAAATAACAATAACATCATGAAAATTAACAGCAGTTGCGTCAGTAGGAGCAGCTATAAGATCTACTAAGAACTGTATTATAATTTTAGAGGAGAAAGTGTTGGAATGTGTGAGATATCCATTTAAAATTGATGTATTTTCAAGATTGGTTCCAAACTTTCTGATGGAATAATCTTCAGATATATTTCGTAGTTTCCGAAAATTAAAGATTTACTTTCCGCTTGTACACACACGCGCACACCCAAATACACACATGTGCGGGCACGCATACACTCTTACTCACAGACACACATAGCACATATTCACACAGACGCACACTTACTCATGCACAGACAAATACACACAGAGACAGATAGTCACACACTTACATACACACACACACGCACACATACACACTCTCTCTTTCTATCTCTTTCCTTCTATCTTCCCTTGCCACCATCGCTCCCCGCTTTCTGTAGCTATCTATCTTCTAATTCATCTTTTTTCTGTTTTGTTTATCTGGTAATATTTTTTCACTACTTTATATTGTTATGTAAGCTACACTATTTTCCTTAAATGAAACACGCACTAACTTCACAAATACCATTTACCAAATAGCAACGCGAAATCTAATCACCTGTGTTACGTCCCTCACCTCATTTCAGACTCCTTTACAGCACTACTTTAAACAATATTATAGTTTGAGTTGAACAGAAAAGAGCAAGGGCAAGTTAGAAATAGAAAAATGAGGAAAAAGGCAAAGGTAGTCGTGAATTATGATAATGACGTGCAAAAGAAAGAAAAACAGTGAGATAAAAAGGAAGGAATTACTGAAATGCTGAAACGCTTTGACTTTTAAAAAAAATGGACAAATAAGCAAGCAAACACAAATTTAGTAAGATGGATAGATAGATAAATAGACAGAAAGGCATAAAGGAAGATAGAAGGGAAGTTACAAACATTCAGACAGATATACACAAATAGATAAAATAAAGAGAGAAAAGAGAGTAAAACAAAGCAACGAAGAGAATTATTGAACGCCCCAATTTAGTTTCATAATGAATCCTCAATTATGTTTCACTAATCCTGATTGATGAATTTAACACCTAGAAATAACTTTTTCAACGTTCAGGCATTACCTATTCATGCATGCGTAAGCAGTGGCAATCACAATGAAACCCACTCAAACACATAGAAACACAGTTACGCAGAAAGAAGAAAATTGAGAGTACGTGCGTGTGTCAAAACGCTCTCCATTTCAAACAAATACACACAAGTACGTGCGACTATATACGTACACACACTCAAACATGCAGTTACACATACAACCATATATATGCACACATACACACACACACACACACACACACACATACACACACACGCACACACACACACACACACACACACACACATATATATATATATATATATATATATATATATATATGTATGTATGTATGCATGTATGTATATATAAATACAGACACGTACACACACAGTTATATATAACTAAATACTCACAGGAGTTCACTAATGATAACCAATAAGTTAAGAGTTAATAAATCTATCCACCATTTTCAATCTCCTCTCTTCACCTGCAATTCATTCGGAAGAAGTACTTTCTCCACTTTCAGCCTATCTTCTCACCCAGTAAAATCAATCCACCACAACATGCTACGGGAAATTAAACCTAGGTGTATAAGTTCGATCATTCCTGTATCTATAACCTGGCCTTTGACGCCTCGGCTTACATGAGTTATTTGTTGAATAGACATCCGAAACACAATTACCAATGCCATTTTCATCCTTTTCTCTGATCATTGGACATTACCGTCTACATTCCCTGAAAAGAGAATTAGCGTCAAAGATTCGATTCCTTGAGTAATACTTCTTAATCTTTTGCTTTTCTCGCCTGAATTCTTTATGCTTTCTTTTTTTTTTTCACCTTCAAATTGCATCTGCAATCAGATTACATTTAGTCTCTACTGCATCAAACATTAAGTTGCAGATATAATATACACTCATGTTGGTAACACAGGTTCTATTACTAATTCAAATAAGTCCACATTAATTCGTGCGTTACAGTCACACTCTTCCGGTTTTCAAATCTGTCCATTGCAGGCAGCCATATACCGAATCTGTTAATCCTATAGCCACCGCTTGCTAACAGTTTCAGAAACTTCTGAAAAAAAGTACTATTAGGAGATAATTATTTTACATGCAATGCCTGGATATATTTCAAAAATTAGAACTCCCACTTTTTACTGTACTGTTAAGCCGATGAAGAAATATGTTTTAACATTCTTGTATCTTGATTTTCCATTCCGCTTGCTTGATCTTCGCAGTTTATTCCCTGAACATGTATAAAATGGTGACAAATGTAACATGTAATACATCATTTTGTGCTTAAATTACATATTTGCTCAATATCGCTAACATTAAGTACTGCTCTCTCAAGGCGGATACGCAAAAGGCATCTTTGAACATAGATTTCCATGTTTGAGACTGGCTTGCAGAAAAACCAAAGCAATACCAATCAGAAGATGTCAGCAAACTTGCCGGCCGCTATTACATACACACTGTTATTCTCATCCGCTATATTTGAACGCATGAATATTAAGGCAGATAAACCAGATTAGATCCCTGCTCTCGGGAATGCTTGGTAGTAGATACAACCATTTAGTGTTGCATTAAAAGTCCCTCAAAAGTGTACATGAGAGTTCAGAGGGAAGAATTTACGGACAATTTATAATTTTAAAAGGTAAACTGTAATATTGATTTCAAATTTTCGCACAAGACCAGTAAATTCGAGTACCAGGGATTAAGTCGATTACATTGACCTCTGTGCTCAGGCATAATTATCTTATCGGCCCCGAAAGGATGAGACGCAAAGTCGACTTCAGCGGAATTTGAACTTAGAACGTAAGGACAGACGAAATACTGCTAAACATTTTGTCCGGTATGCTAATGATTCTGCCAGCTATCCGCCTAACCCCCTGCCGTCACAGGGATTTCAAATTTTGGCACAAGACCAGAAACTTCATAGGAAAGGCTTAGTCGATTACATCAACCCCAGTGATTAACTGGTACTTATTTTATTGACTCCGAAATGATGACTGGCAAAGTCGACTTCGGTGAGATTTGAACTTAGAACCTAGAGACGGACGAAACGTGAACTGTAATATTAAATTGCTGGAAATATTTTCAAATCTAGCCGCAAGGTTTTTTCGGAATTTTTGTTGGTTGTATGGAAATCTTAAAGTGAAGAACTTAGTATGAGCAACGGTGACAACGAAATTAAGGCTGTCATGAATGAAGTTAACATCTTTCAGATACAGCTTTCATATTGCGAAGTGAGATTGAACATTAGATTTCCTACGAAATGAGATATAAATTCTGAATGGTGCAGTAATTATTGCGTCCAGTTCAGGCATTGCCATGCAAACTGTTGCTCGGTTTGATTTTATCATCTCCCTCAGATTTTTCAGTGTGAATCATAATACATTTGAGGATTCATGTTAGGTTGTGTTAGGAAACAATCACGCGCTTCCATTAGAATTTACCTTTTACTTCTTAGATGGTGATATTTATAATGTTGTAAAACTTTCTGATGATATCACGGTTAACGTATTTTCGATCTTGCTTCGTGACACGTACTCTATGCTCATAACTATAAAAGTTTTGAAACACTTGATCACGTGACTAATCGATCACTTATACTTAAGTGTAATATGTCAATTTGCTTTTATGAAATTTAAAGTGTTTATATACACAAACTGAACACTACAATATATAGGAATATTTACACGTTCAGACAGATGCCGAAGAATATACATCAATAAGAGCTAGAGAAAATTTAAAAGCTGTGGTGGAATTTGACTCGTCAAACAGCGGCAAGATTTGTTATAGCACGTACTTCGAGTAACACATCAATGTATGTGCTTTTGTATGCATGTATGTATAATGTATACACACACTCTCACACACACACACATACACACACACACACACACACACATATTTTATGCATGTATGCCTGTGTGTGTGTATAGGAAAATATTTATACATATATATTTGTGTGTATATGTGTGTGCGTGTTAGTGTGTGTGTTTGTGTGTGTATCTGTGTATGTCTGTGTGTGTGTGTGTATGTGCGTGTGCGTATTTATTCCTTGAAGTTGTATACGTATGGAATACATCTCCAACATCCACTCAGCGCCAGATTGCAAAAGGCCGCGCATATATTAATTAACTTAAAACCATTCCAATAGCTGCAGCGGAAATCCTTACTTTTTTTTTTATATATATTCCCGATTTACCAGCAGTAAATAGAGTTCAGACGTGATTCGTGACATACATGTTAAAACTAGCAGAACAAACCTTTTAAGTTAATTTACTCCAAAAACACGAGCTCTAATTCAATCAGTTTAATACGTTCTTTACGTTGAAACTCTTGTCAATCAAAGGACGAGAGCGTGCCAGAGCGAAAGTGCACCATAATTATACCTCTTCCACCACAACCGCAACCACCACCACCACCACCTACAGTATTACTACTACTACTACTACTACTACTACTACTACTACTACTACTACTACTACTACTACTACTACTACTACTACAACTATTACCTTAGTACGCTTTAATATTAATGATAGCTGAAAATGATAACCGTTCCTGAGACATAAGTTCATAACGACGGCTTCCCGGATTCTGTGACTTATATATACCCGCTGTAGAGGAGGATGATCCGTCAAAGGATTGCCCATTTTTGCCTACTAAGTGGAGTGTAGCAACGTGAAATGAAGTGTTTTGCTCAAAATCACAACACATCGAAATTACAATCTTGCAATTTTACAATCGAAATTAGAATCTTACGATCATGAGTGTAGCACCATAAGCGGCAGGTGTCTCTTAGAGGTCAATGAAGAGGAAGACCAGACTCCACAGTCATGGTCCTTTTTTTGCTGGTCTAAATACACAACGGACGTTCAAACGCAAGTGGTCACCGATGTGAAGAGAAAAAAAAAACATTAGGTGTTATAAAGAAGCCTTGTTAGACAAGAGCAATGGTAAATACAGATCCGTCGGGAAAAAGAGCACTCGAATTTGGAACTAGCTAGGTAGGTCCGAGATTACAGAAATAGCCTCATTAATCAGATGAGAATGATTCGAAATAGAGGCTTTCATAACGAAAGCGTTCGGAGTGGTGATGACCTCGAGGAGGATAATGTCGGTGTAGGTCAGTAGATCGATAGGCAAGGCGTAGTAGAGGAAATGGGCTTGCCTAGAGAAGTGGAATGGAAGCAGCATATTGTAGACGGCCTTGTATTACTAGAGGATATGGCTGAGGAACAGAGTTATCTATTGATAAGTCTCGAAGAAATAATCATTACTCCGATTTATCGACAGCAGTATGTACAGCTTAGAGCAATTGCGTTTATAGTCGTATAACGAAAAGTGCCAAAGTGCCTTGGTAAAAGAAAAGTACAAGAAGCTATGATCGTAGAGGTTAGCTTAACGAGATATAGCAACATTGTGAGAGCATCTCGGTAGGAAGAGTTGGTATAAGTACTGTTGGATGAATGCCCGGCCTTATGCTTATAGAACGCTTGGAAGGAGAAACAAACTTAAAAGAACGCTATTTGAATAGTAGTGAAGGAAATAAGGTGCTGAATCCGGTGAAATGACGAAAATCTGGCGGTATCAGCTCTATAGTTCAAATCAACAGCAGCAGTTTTATAAGAATATCAGATGCGAGACAGAAGAGTATGCGCATCTCAGCATCTTGCTCCAAAGGAACCAAACATTGTGATCACACATGTGGTCTCAACTCGGGACACATAACAGGGATATATGTGCAGCATCTAGGTGTCGAGTTTTAGCTGATTCCTTTAAGCATTCCTTGAATTCGATCCGAGATTTCCAAAGACTTTCGAGGTAAACTTTTAAGAATCTTCAAAATTTCGAAAGGGAATTAGGAAAGTGCTTTATAAATAATCCTAAGTATTTTCCGATGATACTTAAATCTACTGAAAGTATTTTAAAAATCGTGTTTAGCATTAAGTTATTTACACATAACGTTAAACCAAATTATGTTCACTGGATAATTCTAGGATTTCAGTTTATCAGAAATTTCTTGTTCTTGCCTTTCATCCCTGAGTTTTGTTTATGATCTCTTTCTCACATGCTTTCAATCTCTCCTCATCACCATATTAGTTTATATGCATGTATTTATATTCAACGCAGATCATCATAATGTGCCAAGAAAGATTACTCACTTCGCGGGAAAATATGTGTAAATCTTACTTCAATGTAAAGTATATATATTTTCAAAGTAAATGTTCTTCACATCAAGCACTGAATGAAAGTGGAGTTAGCATTCGAGATGTCTTATTAGTTTTTCTTAAAGATTTAAACTCACAAAGCTCAACATTAAATTTAGAAAAACACTCCTGTGTATGGCTATTTCTCTTCACTCATTAGTTTATGTATTTTCTTTACGTGTTATCTGTTTGAATTGGTATTTAGAGCGAGGATGCATTTTTCTACATTGGACGAGAGCCAATTGATGTTTATACTTCAGGTTCTGTTTCATTTGCAAGGTTCATATAAATTGCTGCATGAATTGTAACTTACTTTTTATGTTATTGTAGAATTACGCTGTTTTGTATAGTCATATTGTTAACGGTTCTTTTGGAGAATATTCGATTTACTTATGTCGGCTGAGTTCCGATTATTGAACCCGGGAATTTTCAATATTTGCTTTCATACAGACGCTTTTGAGTGGGTTTTCATAAGTATTCCATTCCTGTAACAATGTATACGGTATATATATATATATATATATATATATATATATATATATATATATATATATATATATATATACATGTGTGTGTGTGTGTCTGTGTGTGAGTATTTGTGTGGGTCTGTGTATGTGTTGCTGTATTTTTCTGTGTGTGTATGCATACATGTCAATATTTACACACATACACACACAAACACACACACGCACATAGAGAGGAGGAGGGAGAGGGAGAGAAAGATAGACAGACCAAGACACAAAATTTAATATGTGTACATTGATCTGCATTGATTTTTATGAGGTAGATACTTTCAGATTATGTAGTAGTTTATGTTGCTATATTTTCCTCTCATAGTTCTTCATATCTTGATGTGTTATTCGGAAATTTCAGTGTATAGGATTAGAATTGTTATTTAGTAATATATTTTGTATGTTACGCATTTTTCAAAATTGTACAGTGTAAATAATTTATGTATCTCCGTTCCATACTAGTGCTCAATGCTTATGTTGAACGTTGTTCGTTGCGGCCTATTTGGAATATTAGTAGGACTGCGGATAAGGAAAAAACTCACAATATTGTAAAATCCCTTTTATAAGCTTACACATGGTAGGAGTTATGGAAAGAGCGGTAACTTCTGATTTTACTGGCATGGGATTGAAATCTTCAGTGACATTGGACATGATAACTGCTTTTGGAAGGCAAGAAATCGTTTTTCTTATTAGGTTTGTGAAGTATCATCATACTTGACGTAATGTTAGTTGGGTTCCTCTGTATATCAACTGGTTCAAGGCAATTCCAAAATGCTGTTGTAGAGTTGGATGAAATGAGGTCAGATTGGATAGCAGGCTGTCAGTGTGTTATAATGGTTCCTGACCTGCTGGAGTGGGGTCAGGTGATTTGTGGCATTCATTGACCAGTTCAATTTCGATTTTTCATGTGTCTACGGACTAGCTAGAGTGGCTTTGCAATTTCTTTCATTCTGTGTTCAATTTGCCTGTGGTTATATTAAAAGGTTGCCAATTTTATGATAATTTTTAGAGCGTAGATAGTTATATCTATATCTATCTACCGATGTACGTGTGTATGTGTGTGTATGTGTGTGTTTGCGTGTGTATGAATTGCGCAGGCGCGTAAGTGTATGTATATGGGAATATGTACATATATATCTAAAAATGTAGATTTCTAATATATACATATAATTATATAAGCTTGTATACAATTACATATGCATATGCAAATATGTATATATATATGTGTGCATTTGTGAGTGCGTGAATGTGTGTGTGAGTGTGTGTGTGCGTGTGCGTGTGCATCGAATGTTAGCTCACACGCACATAAATGTGTCTAGAAATCTACGTGGCACAAAAAACAGACACTAATATTTTAGATCGTAGAGTAGAATAATTAATTTTAGTTATATACAACTTTATGATAATCTCATAGTAACCAAATTACCAATTGTTAATTGTTATGGTGAGACTTCAATAACGAGTTATACATATAGATACATTGATATACATACAGATACAAATATATACATACACACATACAGACTTTCATATATATATATATATATATATATATATATATATATATATATATATATATAGGTGAAATATGTGTATTAGTTTGACGCTCGAGAAGGTGACAACGTCTTTTACGTTTCGAACCTACGCTCTACAACAGGACGGAACACGAGGAAATGAACAGAGAGAATTAAAAAGAACTTTTGAAGTTAGCGGTCAATCATACATACATACATATGTATGTATATATATATATATATATATATATATATATATATATATATATATATATATATATATTATGTGTGTATATATATTGGGAGAAAGAGAGAGGGAGGGAGGGAGACAGACAGAGTCACATAGATAGATAGAACTGACACCCAAGACATCATCAGTGTTGGTTGTCTTTTTCTGCTCCTTATCTTATAACTTTTAATTAAAAAAAAGAGAAAACTTTAACATTATACTTACACATAATTGGACATAAGACAAGAAGACCTCAGACACAAGCACAGATGTATACATGCATACGCAGACACATGCATACACAGGTGAATGCGTGCATTTATGTGTGTGTGTTTTGCTTGTTTTTCTTTAGTTTATATGTATGATTGCCCATGTGTGATTGTGCTTTTGAACGTGTAAACAGTTTTGTTGTATTTCGGTGGTGACGAAAAGTCAAATTCTTGCCCATTACTTTGTCGGGATTACAAATGCGAAATCAATATTTAGAATATTTAATTTCGACGACTAACGTCTAGTCTTTTCATATTAACAGTTATTTTGCATGAGTTACTGCGAATCCATTCCATAACGTTTGGGTCATATTTCGAACTTGACATGCTGACAGAAATCAAGTTAACTATTTGTTAATATAATGGCCTTACTACATTCGTTACTTCTTCATCTAAAACTTTCACAACTACTCTACTACTACTACTACTACTACTACTACTACTACTACTACTACTACTACTACTACTACTACTACTACTACTACTACTACAGTAATATCTACTGCTGATAGTCGTTCTATTTCTAACAGATAATTTTTGCCAAACTTTTTCACAATTGTCTCTGTTGTTTTATCATAGAATAGTAGCTTCTCTTCTAGGAAGTAAAGGATTTCTGTTTTGCTATAGGATGTAATGTCAAAGTATGCCCCCACTGTGAAAGAAGAAACAGATAGTATGCGAATTACAAGTAAACTAACCAACTATGAGAAGCAGACGATCGCATCCAGAACGACCGACTTTAAACGGAAAAGTTACATTTCTAACCCTATGACCTGTATATAGTAACTAGTAGACTTGCTTCAAACTACCAGCAATGAAACTGTGTCAGTAAACAAGTAGCAGTTAATGCGCCGAAAATGTTGCCACTAAATAATAATAATACTAGTGTAAGTGAAGTCGAGAGCTTTTGTGTGATTTTGTATGGCTAGAACCTGCCTTTGACGCTGTTATTGTTTTTCAACACGCCGTCTCATTTCAAAACACTTGTCAGACAAATCTATCTATGTATCTGTCTATCTATCTATCTATCTATCTATCTATCTATCTATCTATCTATCTGTCTGTATGTCTGTCTGTCTGTATGTCTGTCTGTCTGTCTGTCTTTCTGTCTGTCTGTCTGTCTATCTATCTATCTATCAACTAATCTATTATCTATTATCTATCAAATGTATCTATCTTAAGGACAATGGGTATTCTTTAATAAAAATTTCTATTGAAATCCTTGTAATGGTTTAGATTCAACCTATATCGGAATTTGTTCGGAAAACCTTCTTTCACTCCCATCAAAACAGAATCGTTTGAGTTTTTCGAAACCAGTCTCTCGATTTGCGGAAAATTTCATCTCTATATGAAAAAAGTTTTGAACGTTAATGTTTTCGTTACTCCCTTTCCTCCTCACCATCACACTCCAGCCCTATTAGGGCTATTTTTTTTGCACCTAAAAAACATGGTAATAGCCTTCCCATTAAAAAGAAAAGAATAAAGAAAAAGATATGTAAGTATTTTCAGGGGAAAATTTGTGTTATTTAAGGGAGATTTAGCTGTTGTTCCTAGCACATTCGAATACCACCTCCCTGGTTTTCTCTCTCACATGCATTGATGTTTTGCAATATTTTTCTCCCCATAAACATTTTATGGAACGGTGTTGAGGAAGTAACACACACGTGCTCCACTGGGGGGGGGGGGGGCTATATCAACAACAACAAAAAAGAAAAAAAACGGCAATTTAAATTTTGACCGCACCTCAATCTTGTGACGCCTGTGTGCATGTGTTAGAAAAAATATTTTGCAACTCGAAAGTATTCTATAAAAATGAACTATTTTTAATAGCCCCACCCACCTCTTTTAATCAGTGTGGATAAATGCCAGAAATGACCTTCTCATTCCATCGAACCTTTAAAATTATAAACAAAAAGAAAGGATGGTTGGGGGTGAAGATAAATCAAAATTGTTTTAATGTTTTTGTAGCATTAATGTGTTTATGGTGAGAAAAATAATTAAAAACAACAATTCATATGAGAGCGAGAAAGAAACGAGGAGGGTGGTCTTGAGATGTTTTGGAAACAACAGCTAAATCTCATTTAAATCGCAGTTTTTCCTCTGAAATTATTAATTATTTTTTTTGTTTTAGTACCGAAACTCTCCTCCTATAGTTTTTCAGTGCAAAAAAAAAATGTAGCGAAAATCGGTCGAGATGCGAATGGTGGGGATGGCGTAAAAAAATTAACATAAAGTTCTTCTTCATCGGTCCTTTTCCAAAACTTTACTCCCCGCCTTCTCGGGGAATATTTTACCCATAAATTTCTTTATAATTGTAATGCACGCAGTTTTAATGATAATACATAAATTTTCGTGAAAAAAAATAGTACGAGGAAAAAAATGGCGTAGTGTGAACTTTATCGGAAATTCCTCTCCCTACCCCTCGAAATATTTCTGTCCCATAAATCCATATGTACCCTGAATGCACAGCATCGAAGCTGGATTTGCTGAAAATTTCGTGAAAATGTATTCATTTTTCTGCAATGTATACGGCAAGAAGATGAAGGGGTGAAATTTGCAGTTGAGCCTGAAAACCTGTTGTCACTCCCGTCAAAGCAGGATCATTTGAACATCCTTATGCATCTTCACAATTTACTTCCATTCTTGTGTAATTATTTTCATGAATCTCTTCTATTTCACAAACGAGGTTCCAACTGAACCTACAGAATAACTACAATTTTGATTCATATGTAACTTCACAATTTCATTTGAATTCATAATAAAATCAGTATAACTATGATGACCATTTCTTAACACCTATATGATTTTTAAAATCCCTATACTGTCAGCTAACTTAATCAAACAACATACGATGCCCCCACCCCAAAGTTCCATTTCCAGCCACATAAAATGAAATCTAGGTGAATAACTTTCAATATTCATTGTATGATTTTAGCAGCATTTTTCGACTCAATTAATACCAGGTGTTTCAGCTATTATTTATAAATAAATATACATAAATAAATATACATAAAGGCTTTGTATGAAAAGTAACGATAGATATATACAATTACATGAACTGAGGTAGGAATAAAAGTAATAAAAGTCATTATTGTGAGTTCTTAAAGAGATTCAAAAGCATACCGGTTTCGTAATATTACTAATCATTGTTTTGAATGCACACCGAATACTGAACGGTGTTAGGTCTAGTCCCTGAGTAAAAACATTATGTGTAAAGGATGTAAGTAGTTCTAGATTTGGTGCAAACAGGGTAAATCTATATCTGTAATGTGAATGGTGCATGGGATGTATGGATGCCATTATATTTATGGGTGCCATTATATATTATATTTACCACAACATTGTACACCATAGGGAGGTAATACTTTGATGATATTTTGGGGAAGCTGCTAATCACGGGTGATGTCTGCTCCAGAAATATGAAATAATCTACATTTTCAGCTATATCTTGGAACTATATTTTTGTTTATTCACTTTCTGTTTTTTTTCTATTAGATATTTCGCAGCTATATCTTGTTCATAGCCTACAAAGTGTGATGTAGCGGTTACACGAGTCCAAGAGAGGCTTTGCTTCATCTAAAACTGGATTCTTCAAAATTTTCAAGTCTTCGGCAATCATACCAAAGCATGGTCTTTATTTGTTTTGGTCACTTTGTTTCTCTTTGTTTTTTTGTTGTTGTTTCTTTTTATATGCTGAGCATTTCACATTCATGTCTTCGTCAAGCTAAGTTTTTCCGGCTGTTTTGGGGGTTGCATAGAAGGTCATCAGAAAGATACCCCTTGACCTCGCTGTTGACATTTAAGATACTTTTCTATTCACTTTCAGCACTATATTGATGTATTTATTCTTGTTGTGATTGCTAAAGAAGTGCTTAGTAAGAAAGACTATTTGGCACTCAAAGTCTGTCTGCAGTGAGCTTAAGTCTCTATTTCCTTTATCTCTTCTGTCTATATCACTATTATTGTATGTATGAATGCATGTATGTATCAATGTATTTATGTATGTATTTATAAATATGCATACGTATGTGTATGGATATATATATATATATATATATATATATATATATATATATATATATATGTGAGAAAGTTGGTATATGAAAGCACGTGGTTGGGTGCTGTTGCGCATGAACATTTCTTTTTGTAGCATACCAGGTAAAACCATATTATATATATATATAGATCTCTAAGTTAGAAGCAATGTAATATCAATAATATATTCGTTTAAATATTACAGATCCCAATGAATAAGAAATAATGATAAATTTGCTGCATATAAAAAAACGGAGAGCTAACTAGACCAACCACATTGGCATCTCGTATGTACACACCGACAGCATAATATAATTGATGAGGATTTCGATAGTTTACATTGAAGAGTATATTAGTATTTTCAGAGAGTCGTCTCCCTGCTGTGTTACCAACATAGCAGAAGTGATCGACTATTTTCGTTTGCAATTCCTATAGGCAGTCAACCATTGTTAAATATCTTAGTTTGTGCAATGTCCAGTAATTGACTGAACGATCCCATACACACATGAACAGATATACCCTGAAGTATAATAAGAATATAAAAAAAAACCTATGTACATATATTTACAATCATACATCACACGCAATCTTAAATACACAGGCATATACAGATATATATATATATATATATATATATATATATATATATATATATATATATATATATATATATATATATATATATATATATATATATATATATATATATATATATATATACATATATATATATATAATCATTATATATGGATGTATATATATATATGATGTATGTATGTATTATACACACACATACATATATAATGAGAGAGAGAGAAGGATTGAGAGGCGCGTAGACGTATATCCTAATTCATAGATTAACATTTAACAATATTCTCTTCCTGCTTACATCAGCACTATGAAGTAGGATGTAACCTTGCGTAGTTTATTAACGAACATATATAGAAGTTCAATGATTACATTTAGAAATATTCTTATTGCTTATAAGGGAATATGTTCCGATAGATATATTCAAAGTATTATTTTTGGACATCGTATAATTATATACAGTATATAATATTTCACTGAAGCCTGAGCATGCGCAATTCAGTTTAAGAAGCAAATGGACCATTAAATCAACTACAGACTTTGCGCTTGATACCTTTATTCACGAACTTCAGTCATTGTGGAACGTCTAGACCGGTTACAGACGTGGGTTCGAATCCAAGAGCAACTTTTCGAAGGATTATTTTTATTCCTAAAGTAGAATTAATGTCACGTTTACCGACGGTGCGTGTTCGTGTCCCACGGGTGACTTTTGATCATGTCTAACGAAGACCTCTCTATTTATCTATTTATGTAATTTCGGAAAGTATTAACATTAAATATGCAAATCATCGTCTAGAATCTCACTGTACAACGTGCAAAGTAGGATTTATTCTCGGCTGGCAAATACGAGAACGGCTATGGGAACTATTTGCACGCTGAAATTATAGACAAGGCTATCGGCTCTTATTAGACTTAACCGTCGGTCCAGAGACTCCTAACTGATGAAACATAACAAGCTGAAACACCAGTGCCCCAATATCTGTTGTATAAATTAATCAAATATTTAATGAAGACATAGCCATCCTAAACGAGAAATTCTCTTGTGAATAACACAAAAGCGATTAGTATATTTGCGTTCCATTTTTCCAGAAGGTATTAGATGCTAGCAATCTAGCCATCGTTGCGATACTGTGAAAATGATGGCTATTAAAAATTATCTTCCACAAAATATTTGTTATATGTGAGGAAATGGCTGCTATTTCTAGCAGGTTAGAGCTTGAGGAAGGTACTATTTTCAGATTACAGACGTACTGATTTTGTGGCAAAAGAATTATTACACACAACTTAGTAAATTTACCAACATGATACGATACAATAGCATTATATCCATAGATAGAGGGAGAAATATATTTCCTCCGATTTATTGAAGTGAAGGTATACACCAGTATTTGCAATATTTCTATGCATCTAGTTTATGCATGTATATATATATATATATATATATATATATATATATATATATAAATATATATATATATATATACATATATATATATATATACGTACATATATACATACATACAGACATACATACAATCATGCACACATTCACACATTCACACGCACGCGCACATATATTTATGTATTTAAGTACATACATATTTATGCACACATGCCTAAATATATATATATATATATATATATATATATATATATATATATATATATATATATATATATACATGTATGTATGTATGTATACATGTATATACACAAACACTAACACACAGACATATCTACATGCATATATGTGAGTGTATGTATATGAATATGTTTGTACGTATATATGTATGTTAATATATATGTAGGTAGGTAGGTTGGTAGTTATATATGTACGTACATATACGATTAGGATTATTCCAAGTGCTGGTATATATCTTCTGTTCAATAAATCGTAGAAGACATATTTCTTCAGATAAATATGGATAAGATGCTATCGTATCACAAGTGATATGATACCAAAATTGCTCACACTCACCACCACATATATATATATGTATATATATATATATATATATATATATATATATATATATATATATATATATATATATATATATATATATATATATATATATATAGGTGGTCTGTATATGTAAGTTCATGCGTGTGTATGAATATATATATGGGGTGTGTACGTATTAGTATATGCATGTATATGTACGTGTAAGTATATACAAACATATGCGTACATATAGATGAATATGTGTTCCTATACATACACGAACACACAAGCCTGCGAACACACACATGCACACTCACACACATAGAAATACGCTTATGATGTTAGGAGTTAAAAGACTGTGAAATATTCCCTCTCATGACTAGTGCATTAAATATACTGATATATGTCTAACACGTAGTTACAATCCAAATACAAGCTTGCAGCAGGTAATCCAATCTGATATGCAAGCTTTGCTATACAATCGGATATTCGATATCATGATGTAAAGGAAACAGAGATTTTGGTGATTGTTGGATTTTTATTGCATTCTGGATTCCACAAAAGATAGTTGATACACGCTCTCCGAAAATATAACTTGCAGCATTGTAGTGAGATGTATATAGAAACTATGTGTGCGTTATTGTGTGTGATTGCGTGTGTATTTGTTTGTATATATGTATGCATAAGTATGTATATATATATATATATATGCGTATACATATATATATTTTTATGTATCCACACACACATGTATGTGTTTGTGCGTGCGTACATATGTATACACACGCGCACGTTCAAGCACTATAATATTGACAGAGAATGGTTAGTGATAGCTACAATTTGAAAGAGAAGTCAGCAATCAAATTGAGTGTATGAGAGGAATAGGGAGAGAATGAAATAAAGGAACGAGGACGCGATAGAGAGAACGGCAGAAAAATCTTGGTTTCCCGTTCTTGATATTTGCATGTTTTGGAAGATAAATCCAACAGTGTCCTGACTAAATGTGTTTTGTTTTATTTTTCATAGCAAAGACTGTTGAAATAGGAAATGATATTTGTTTAAACAGATATTACTTGGAAATTGATCAAACTCGCAGGAGAATTGGTCAGTTGATATACATGTCGACTGTATGCTAAAAATGAGAATGATTTCGATAAGGATTGCTCAGAATTTGCAACTGAAAAATAGTGAAATCAATACAAATTTAGTTTCTTACTAAATTTATAACATGCTACTTTACATTCTAATGTATATGTTCATTCTTGATTAATTGAATATTACAGCAAAGATTAGAATAATATGTTAAATGAAAAACAAAATTATCGGATTGGGTATATTTACACTATTTCATAGTATCTTTGATACCACTAGTTGCTTGTATACTGTTGTCTATGCTTTCCTTTGAATCAACATAATTTCTTATAACAAGTAGTCGTGTTTTATGCTCAAATTTTAGCCTAAGGAGAGGATTGTAAATGCTGTTCATATATAAGATGGAGTCATTTGGTCTAATATACTATTGGAATTTCCTTCGTCAACATTGAACGTTACTTATAATAATGTTATCATCCAGTTGTTGTTAATAATTGTAATATATAAATTCTCTCTCTGCCTCTCCCGTTCATTCAAATTCTTTCTGTTCTCTCTCATATAAGCTCACTTATACACACATATATGCACACAAGCATACACACATATATGCACAGAAGCATACACACATGCGTGCGCGCACACACATGCTTTTATTCGTTTATCTATTTAATTGTTTCAGTCATTTGACAGCGGCCATGGTGGAGCAACGCCTTGAAGTATATTAAGCAAACAAACCGACACAAGAACATGTTTTTGTTGTATCACACGTTCTACTCAATATACTGGTAATAACCCTTCACAATGCGCAACTCTCAGCTTACACTCTAAGCTGAAATGCTGTCTGCGCGTGTACATTTATATTGTGGCACAGTCCATTAGGAGCCAACCAATAGGGGTGTTCTACTTCCATACAAAAGTTTTAAAGCCTAGAACTTATTCTATCGGTCTCTTTTTGTGAACCGTCAGCAAACAGGTATGCAAATATGCCAACACCGGTTGTCAAGCAGTGATGGGGGACAACCACAGACACAAACACACACACACACATATATTGTATATATATATATATATATATATATATATATATATATATATATATATATATATATATATGCACACACATACACACAGGAGTGCACACACAAAATAACACACATACCTGGCACACATACGCACGCACACACATAAACACACACATACACACCCCTCACATACATAAAACCACACACACACATACACAACACACATACACATATACACACATGCACACACGCGCACACGGAAACACACATACAGACACACATAAACACACACACACCCGTACCTAACACTCACAATCCCACACACACACGCACGCACAGAAAACATACACATACACACACGCGCACATACAAAATACACACACACACGTACACGTACCTAACACCTGCAACCCCACACAAACACGAACACACACACACTCAAATAACCACCTGTTGACCTACCTACACTGTCTATAGCGTCCACTAACCAGTCCTGCTACTAATTTCCTCCACTACGTCATACACACACACACACAAACACACTAACAGATAAACCACCAAACCATGCACACACACACACACACACACACATATATACGCACACACACGTTCTGTTATCACACACACACTCGCAGACTTTCGCACACGCACAGATATTCATCTCCCTTTTTCATTCTCCTATCTTAGAAAGAACTTTTTCCCCCGCCACCTCCTCTTCCGGTCTTTTCATAATGTAACCTCGTGGGCATCGGTACCATTTTCCTCTTTCTCCGTTCTTCCATTCTCCGAACTTTCCATCTTTCCGACGAAGGGATACGCCCGAAACGTCATACACTCTCTCTTTCCTTTCCTGAGCGTCCAATAATACTATCCATATCACGTCCTCACTTTGTTGTTTTTTTTGTTTTTTTGTTATTGTATTTTTGAACTATATATATATATATATATATATATATGTATATATATATATATGTATTTATATATGCATATATATATATATATATATATATATATATATATATATATATATATATATATATATATATATATATATATATATATATATACATATATACATATATACAACGGGCTTCTTGTTTCTTTCTATCAAATCCATTCGCTAGGATTTTGTTGGTTCGAGGCTATAGTAGAGGACACAAGGTGCCATGCAGTAGGACTGAACTCATGACATTGGGAAGCAAGCCTCTTACCACCCAGCCACGCCTGCCGTACTTACATGTGTGTGTGTGTGTGCATGCTCTATACGGTAGCGTACCAAAATGATGGATGAAGTAACACTGTATATTTCCCTAGTTGATATAACTATACCCTGTAGCAAGGGTTATATACGTGATCATTTGGAGAAAACGAACTAATTTGCATGTAGAAAGACAAACGACAAACCTGAACCTGGCGATCTACTAAGATAAGTATTCAAATCTAGAAGAAACCCACCGACTAACCAACACCTAACCGTAATTCAAGATGAATTATATAGTATGGTTAAGAACGTGAATTTCAAGAAATACCCTAGAAGGTGTAATATCCATCAGCAGAGAATTGGAAAATTAATTGTCGACTTCAAGAAAGCTCCTGGCATACTTGTACCAGCGGACAAAACAACATTTACATTGTTGATATTGAGCTATATAAGTCTATCATTAGGAAGGAATTACGCAGCAAATATAGAAACGTTAGTAACGACGTATTTAAAAGAATTAACAATACAAGGCTGCAAACCGTCAGAGATCTAGCTATAGATAAGTGAACCGAACCCTACATCCTTCAAAAACCCCGGATTGTGCATAAGACCATAAACCAAAACTTTCATATCAACTCCTCAGATTGTTTTGTCCTTCGAAATCCGATATAGAAATTATTAGTAAAAACAAATCCATCAGAGGCTTTGAGAATTCCCTCAGATAGAGAATACATGTCGGGAAGAATTGTCCATATCAATAAACTACCAACTCAAACTCATAGACACACAGCACATAATAACCCGACTGCTACTTCCAACCCTGTACAACACATTAAATCAAATAAGCCTAACATCAGATATAAGAATCAGGATGTCCTCTAGTTCTACTCGATTTGCGGTTCGCATATTTCAACCAAGATCGCTGGAAAATATTTTGCTGCTTTGGACAAATGTCTTCCTAAATCTAATCCGCATCATGCTATTTTTAATCGGCACAATGTAAAGGTATCCAACGCGGATTGTTCTAATTTAGAACAGCTTATGCTTCGTATAAAGAATAACAAAATCTGGCAAAGGTCCAATAACCCACCCACATGATATAACGAGCATATGCATCTAAATAAAAACCAACGAGAAGTAAACTGAAATGAAAAACTCCAATTACGACCAAATTGTAGTAGTAGAAATATTTATGATACAGCTAACACGGTAACAACGTCGGTAAATAGAGTCGGGACTGCCTTATATACAAATAAATACGATAAATCCTCATGCAGACAAAAATCAAAATGTCCTTTGATGAATCTCTGTATGGGTACAAATATTGTATACAAATGTACCGCGCATAAAATTAGAGGGCTGTATGTTTACATTGGGCAGATGGCTGATTCATTTAAGAATCGTTATCGTAATAATGTCACCAGCTTTAAGGCAATCAATAAGAGACATTCAACATTTTTTGGCAGATTTTGTTTGGCGACCGAAAGACGATAAATTACTTGTTCTGCACATTATTTACTTCGTCCAAAATAACTCACCCGAAGCCATACAATATAGTTTCCAGATGTCATCTCTGCTCCGAGGAATCCTTGTCTATTCTGTGGACTAATGAGAAGATCATAAATAGTCAATAGAATCTCTGTAAGATGCCTACACGCGTGTAGGCATTTCGAGATCCCTACACGCATTTTAATGTACTTTCGCACAATCAAGTTAGAATGAATTTTTAGTTACCGTTAACATAATTTAATTTTCTTTAAGGTATGGATGGCTTAAGTTTACTTTTAACCTTCCCATTCTTACAAACACCAAGTAGATAGTTAACTCGATTTGTGATCATGAGTGCATCAAACCTCAAATGTGTGTATGCTCACATTTTCGCGCATGCTTGCATGAGCGAGTGTACTCCTGCCATACAGCTTGCCCGAGGGCGTTTATGCATCCATATTTGTTAGCAGGTTTTATATGTTTCTCGCTGTATTGCGTGTTCTTTTCTCTTTTGTTTTCCATCTGTGTATACAAATATATATATATATATATATATATATATATATATATATATATATATATATATATATATATATATATATATATATATATGCATACATAATTATATATATCGATGCTCCACCATGGCAGCAGTCAAATGACTGAAACATAAGTATAAGTAAAAGAAAATACTTATTTTGTTCTGTGTATGTGTGCGTGTTTCCAGTGTGAATGTGTGGGTGCATGTGTGTGCAAATTTTCAAACACTCGCGATGAACATATTTATAAACTACTATTCATAAGTATGTACAAATTGTGCAATAATGTTCAAACACATTTTACGTATGATTGAGCATAAGACTCCAGACTAAAAAAAGACAGAAAGTAGGTGAGTCTAAGATCTGGAGAAAGAGAGGACATAGAACAGGAGATAATTAAAAGGCTTATTTAAGTCGTAAAACTGTCGACGAGATAACTTGTTTTAAAGATACTGGTTAGACTGATATGTGTATATATATATATATATATATATATACATATACATCTATAACTATAGATAGCAATCTGGAAGTGGCACCAATGGATTCGTTATGGTCGAAAATGCCCGGAATCGGCCAGTTGTTTTTTTTTTTGATTGCGCCTAACACGTAAATTTTTGCATTAAAAATAATTTTAAACCATCAATTCTGACAATTTTCAAATCGCCATTATTTGCAATCATCAGTTCAGTTCCCTTCTACCTACGCTGTAAACAAATAGAGAGAGAGAATATCGTCTTTTTACTGCATTATTTTGTAAACAATATTACGAAACTTCATGTTTTCGAATTATATATATGCATAATGCCTCTCCCAAGGTTTAATTGTATATATATATATATATATATATATGGGAGATTATACAAAAAATAACAACAGACGAGGACAGGTGGTGTAAATAACAAAAGTATATATTAGTATGACGCTCGGGAATACGGAAAGTCTTTGACGTTTCGAGCTACGCTCTTCAACAGAAAGAATACGGAGACAAGGAGAAAAACACGGAGAAAAAAAAAAAAATATATATATATATATATATATATATATATATATATATATATATATATATATATATATATATATATATATATATATATATATATATATATATATATATATATATATATATATATATATGTATATATATATATATATATATATATATATATATATATATATATATATATATATATATATATATATATGCTTACTGTAGCCTCATGCTGACCAAAATCTTGAGTGGATTGCTTACACGGAAACTGAAAGAAGACTGTCGTATATATGTGTATAGTTGTATATGTGCGTGTTTGTGTCTTGTGTTT
This sequence comes from Octopus bimaculoides, assembly GCF_046866305.1. Taxonomy (NCBI): domain Eukaryota; kingdom Metazoa; phylum Mollusca; class Cephalopoda; order Octopoda; family Octopodidae; genus Octopus; species Octopus bimaculoides. The sequence goes on from NC_142934.1 coordinate 43,873,931, forward strand.
GTACCCCCATCATTGCTTAACAACTGATGTTGTTGTGTTTACATTACCGTAACTTAGCGATTTGTTAAAAGACATTAACACAATGAGTACTACGCTAACAAAAAAATAATCCTGTGGTTGATTGCTTCGACCAACGGCGGTGCTCCATCATGCTCGCAGTGACATGAGTGAAACAAGTAATGCAATGAAAATTTATGCCATTTTAATCCCGAGCAAGGCCGAGTATTTCTGCTAGAATATATATTCGTATATATATATATGTGTGTGTATGTGTGTATACATATGTATATATTTATATATATACATACACACATATGTATGTATATGTATATATATGTATATATATATATACATATATCTGTTAAAGTCTGTCATACCGGCCATGACGAAGGGAAATAGCCCTGAAACTCGAGTCGCCTTTATATATATATATTTATATTTATATATTTATATATTTGATCCTTTATATTGAACACTCAATATTTCATCTCTTTCATGGTGCCATCCATTTTTATTTTATTTTATTTTATATTGTATATTGTATATCATATTATATATTGTATATTCCATATTCTATACCCCACATTAGTTCTGCAGGAATATAAATAAAACATAAAAAACAGACAGTGTTGGAACTCTTTTAAGCAAAATAATATATTCCTCTATACACAATCATACAAAAAAATCCACCTTTTTTTGTATTTATTTTTACTCGCATATATGTATATATATATATGTATGTATGTATGTATGTATGTATGTACGCATGCATGTATGTATGTATGTATGTATTTATCGTGTACTTTTCCACTAAATCTGTTTACTTTTAAAGCGGAAATAAAGAAAAATACATTTAGAGGATTTTCTTTCTATTATGCAAGTTAACAAATATTATATAAACTACATGTAATGTGATTTACATATAGAACAATACATAACGATATCTTTAATATATACGTATATCTTCCACCATATAATTATATTTACAAACAATTATGTACATATTTTACATCTTTATATAGCCTCTTTTACCATCTCTAACTTTAAATATTCTCTCATCAAATAATTTTGTCAATTTCTCAACAATCCCGCTCTTAATATTACTTGCAGCATTTTTCATTGCTTTGCATTGTAAATCCTTGTTTGGATATTGTTTAACCATTACAATATACATATTTTTGAATAATTGACCACAAATTCTGTATTGGGTTTAGATCTGGAGATTGTTGGTGGGCGGGGTGCATTCCATTATCTTATGTCCTTTGAAACCTTTCTTAGTTAAATAGTTAATAGTGAGTTTGGCAGAGTGTGAAGAGATATTATCATGAATAAATCTGCTATATAACTCGAAACTTTGCGATGTTGACTTGTACCAATGGAAGCAGTTGTCATCCTTAAACTTGCAATAATTTTCGGCATTTCTTTTGACTCCATCAGGAATCTTAAATGGACTTATACTATGTCCTCCAACTGTACCAGCCCAACACACGATTCGTCCACCACCCTGCTGTCTTCTTAATCATGTTGGTTGGCTTTTTTTTCTATATAACACCCAGTCCATCATGTCATTTATTGATGTCCTGCGCTCGTCAGTAAAAATTACATTTGTAAAGTCTGTGTTCATATATCTATTTGCCCACCTCACACATTTTTGTTTGTGTTCTTTATTTAAAGGAAGGAATATTCCGAAATTTATGACTTTGCCTATTTCTTTTAGTATTGTGAAACATTTTTTTTTCTTTTGTAGTTTAGAGATCCCTGCTTCTTCAAAGATTTATTTGCTGGTTAACCCATTTTTCTTGAACAGAATTCTTTCGATTTTTGTGATATCTCTTTTGATTCTGTAAACAACAGAACAAATTGTAATCTGAAGGACCAATGTTTGGAGAATAAGGCGGATGAGAAATTTTCTCCTATCCAAAAACCTCGATCTTCTGTGAAGTGATCCTTGCAGTGTGGAGTCTTGCATTGTCCTAATGAAACAGCACTTTCTTTCGATTCACTAAAGGAGGCCATTTTTTCTTCAAAGCAGTATCTATATGTTCTAATTTTTCATTACAGATTTGAGCATTGGTGTTTGCATTAGTTGGTAGCAACTCAAAGTGTATGACACCTTTGCAATTGCATCAAACGAAGAGAGGGACGTTCCTCGCAAGGGGTTCCCATTTCGGTAGCGTTTGGGCGTTTCTTCCCTTCACCAAGCTAATTTCTACGACGCTTAACATTTTGATGAAAGCTTCATTTGCCATCACTTGTCACAAGTCTATCCAAAATGAGCGAGATGAGTTTATGAGAACGAAGATTTGACGTTGGATTCAGACAAATTACGAGGCACACATTTTCCAAGTTTGTTGAAGATGGTGGTGAACAGCTGTATGGCTTGAATGAAGCTTGCTTGCGAATTCCTCAACTAAAACTACGTGATTCTTTGCAAGTTCTGCCAAAAGGCGCTTGTCATGAAATTCAATTAGACGTCCTGTTTGGGCCTAATCTCCAAGACTGAAATCTCCACTTCTGAATTTTACAAACAATCTTCTGCAAGTTCTTTCATTCAGGCACTTTTCTCCATAATATTCCGAGTAGTTTCAGCTGCAGAATTCCCATTTTTGAAAAGTCGTAAAGCATTATGTGCATCAAATGCTCCTTACACACGTTCATGTTTGAAGAACTGTAATTAGTGAAATTGCAATTAGATTATCTTGCAAAATGAAATTTATCTACTTAATTCGTTTAGCTTGCGCAACGAACACATAAAATTACGTGTATATCTATTCAAATACAAACATACATACATATATACACACATGTAGATACGCATACAAATATGCAAAAAATGTGTACGCAAAATACTTATAAATATTACCTGATGTCTTTAGACATTTTAAAATACTGTTAAAGCATTTACAAATTGAAAATATAGTAAGGCGGACATTACTTATGAGATGATATGATAGTTATAAATATATATATATATATATATATATATATATATATATATATATATATATATATATATATATATATATATATATACATATATATATATATACATATATATATACATATATATATATATATATATATATATATATATATATATATATATATATATATATATATATATATATATATATATATATATATATATATATATATATATATATATATATATATATATATATATATATATATATATATATATATATATATATAGTTTACAGTCCTGTTATACGTAGAATCTTCAATAAAAGTACTCTGTCCAGTGAGAGATAAGTATCATTTAATATGCGCTATTACAAAAGAACTACTAATAGTTTCATGCTTTCAAATACTTTCAAATACTTTAAATTGGAAAAATAATATTAAATGGTATGTATCGCCAAGCGATCTTTCTGGTTTAGTTTATAACGTTAGATAGATCTAAAAACCAGGACTCTGGTCTATGTGAAACACGAGAGAAAACGAATTAGAAGAAAAACAAACGCGAAAAGTCCAACTTTAAATGCTCTTATGCAAACCAACAGCTTTCTTTCAGACACATTGACAGAAATAAAGCCACAAAGTTGACAAGACATGAATGGTATTTAGAGACCAAATTTCTATCACAACCATGGGTGAATCAGATTGATACAAGTTATGAGCAGCATAAAAATCGTACATTTTTATAGGTCCAAGAATTTCACCACACTACTTAATTTTAGATATGAAATATGTAGCAGCTGCAAGCACATGCACAGGTTTCTTTCATCGAACTGGAGGATACTGCTCGCTCCGGACTGAGTAGCTATCTCACAGATTTTGACCTCCTTTCTGTTATAGTATTCTGCACCAGCTACATTAAAGAGGACGAACATTCCGACTTTCTTTCGTTTTGTTTCTTCTGGTTCCACTTTTTGCATCAAACAATGCGTTAATTTCTTCTCGTTTTTTCTCATGTTTTCTCATTGACTAGTGTCCTGATTTTAAAATACCTCTGAAGTCTGACGTTATGCAGTCAGTATGAAAACATACTTGCAGATACGTGGCATTCTATACAGATTTGTAAATTTAAGGTATCTTAAAGCGTAGCTCTATTATTAGCTCTTTTGTAATTGTGTATATTATATGATTAACAAATATATGCACATACATATACACAAAAATATATAAACACGCATATGCACACGCACGCGAATGCATAAATATGTTTATGTATACACATATATAAATTTGTACACACACACTTGGTGATTGATTCATGTTTTCAGATGATAGCCGTGACACATTAATAGATAATGAAATATCTGGATTTATGCGACATAAGTTTGTACAAAACGTTTGCCACATTGTTGATAACCGTAATAGATTCCATAGACAAGCATTACAAGGTTACTGGTGCTATTTTGATTCCAAGTTTCATGTGAGAGTATCTTTGTGGCAGAAGAGCTGCCTTCCTCTTTGTCAGAAATAACCGAAGCTTCACCAACATCTAGGAAATGCATTTAACCCATCAACGGTGCACTGACAGGTGCTACCATTACTGCTCAGAACGGACGCGGGAGTAATCGCAATTAAGGTGTGACTCCACGTCCTCCCCGCATCTCCAGAACTCCTGAACTGGAGCCTCACCATTGGACGCCTTCTGATGTCACACTCAGGACAATGCACGCTTTGATATATACATACAGCATACCTACACACACATATGTGTGCGTGCGTGCGTGTGTATGTATGCAAGTATATACGTATATATATACATATATACACATATTTACATATGTAATCTCTTGGCTCACCACTTCTTCCTTCGTTGATATCCCCTCCCCATTATTCGCACATCCCTTGCCAGACTACTTCCGTGAACCGTGTGTCTTCTCTCTCTCTCTCTCCTGGTAACCGCCCCGCCGATGCATGTCTCTCATTTCTCCTCACCTAGCAGCCCACCATTCTTCGAGCCTTCGGGCGGCACCAGTCCAACCCCTCCACATCGCACATCTTCCCCAACCTATCCCTTCCTTCCTTCAAACGAGCCCTAAAACTGCGTGACCTCCTGGTCCACAGTTTCTTCCCTAACTCCACCTCCTATCTTGGCCCTTCCCCTGCTCCCGCTAATGCTGCCGCACTTGCCCCTACCTCTCCAATACCACCATCATCACAGGCACCCATCATTGTCCCTTTCATATCAACGACTCCTTTATCTGCACTTCTAGCAACATCATTTACCGTATCCACGGCTCTTTCTGCCATTCTCTGTACATAGCTCAAATGGGACGCCGCTTGACTGACCGGTTCGAGGAAGATCTCCGAGACATCAGTCTCTGCAATGACACCTCTACGACGTGATTGAATCGCCTGAGCTCATCGGATTATTTATCCTACATATCCTAAGAAAATGTACGCACCGACGCATTAAGGACCTGTAGTGGAATGAGGATCTTTACATCTTAAAATGTAGGAACGGCCACACCTTCGATAGTTTAAAGAGAAATCGTATAGGCCTTTTCGATGTATTCGACACAATTATAACAAAATTTAGACTTCCTTGACGGAGACCATTATATAAAATCTAACGTGGAAACAATTTACGTTCATTGATAATCCATTACACTCAGTTGTATTTAAAAACTAACTCGCAGACAAGAGTAGAAATGTATCTATGTATTGTCGCATTTTCAACAGGGCCGTACCCCATTATTAAGTGGCTTTACTGATAACTAAGTATTTATGGGAGATCTTCATCCTGAAAGCCGAAAATGGAAAGAAAAATATCATTTGGTATAATTCCCTATTCGATGTAAACGTTTCCACTGATATAGTTAAGAGCTCTCTGATGCTACGAAAAAGCATGTCCCATGAACACTTAGAAAAAGTAAGCACTTAATTTCCATGTTATGAAGGTGAGCTATGTATGAATAGATACTATCAGTTCTAACATTACTCACTACAATAGATAGAAACATGCGGCTACACGATTTTCACTCCACACTTCAATTTCTAATTTCCTGAATACTACAACTGCCCAATGGGAACTTTGCATATCAAAATCACTGATCAATAGAGAGACCTTTACACAATCACTGTATACTATATGGACATGGCCACCAATGCCTTCAAATATGAATGTACACAACATATACATTGTGATATACTGCCTTCTTCTCTCGCATTATCTGAACTCTTTGATACCCTGGAAACGACTTCTCAAACATCACATTATATCCTTGAGGGGTGCCTTCTTTTCAGGTAATAACCGATTCTACTTCCGTGATAAACAAAATATAATCAATCTGCCGACTCCATCAATCAATAAGAAAAAGTTTCTGTCTGATCGTTACCATCAAATACGGTTTGTTATAATACATCAAACCATTGGCTTCTGGTAAGACGGATATACCACACTACAGCATAAGCACAATGGTAGGCATTTAAGTCAGGGTGCGTGTAGAAATTAGAACAGTAATTCTGATGCAATTTGCGGCAGCTCACATGTAAGATGGCACCATTAAGCCATTTACCTCTCCACGGTAGAGATGTTGCATCTGACATGAAGTATCACATTCTACAGAAAAACAACTGATACCAACATCGGGTCTGCTCTATCATATGTAGTGCCAAATGTAAAAAATCTCATGTTGAAATATCAAATCCTGTAGCAAGCCGAGCCTAAGTGACGCCAGGAATTTTTCTTCTCCGCCATTTGGTCATAAGGCTAAAAGAACTGATGTCACTCTAATACCAAAGAACAAGTGCACGACCTGAACTAACCGCTGGAAGTTTTAATAGTCTCTTCTAAAACACATTGTGATATGTCTTTTTTCAATTCCCTCTATTCTGAATATTTGATTCCGTGGACGTACCCTACGTCTACACAGTTCTATGCGATGTGGAGCTCTTATTAAATATATCGACTACAACTCTGTCTCTCATTTCTTCACATAATCGTACATAACAAATACATCAATACATACATGACATGCTCATAGACACGTGCGTAGACACACACATACACACGCAAACATACATACAAAAAGCATACATACGGAGATGGCAATACAATGATAAATATATTGATAGAATCACATACATTATTATACTAACTTGTACCGATAAAGACAGAATGAAACATACATACATTCATATGTATGCACACACACACACACACACACACACACACACACACACACACACACACACACACACACACACATATATATATATATATATATATATATATATATATATATATATATATATATATATATATATATATATACATATATATATATGCACATGTGCCGGAATATTTAGACATATATAGAGACACACAAACATATACACAAAGAAAGAGATAGGGATAATACCGTATTGAGATTTATCGACCCAAAGTAAGTCGTTAATAAATGACTCGTACAAAACTCTATCAATTTTTCTATTAATTTGTTCTATATAATAATTTTATTAAAAATATTTCTTTTTTACTCAGCAAATTTCTTTTCAATTTCCGGTTAGCGTAAATTGGCGAGGAGGCTACAGAATTTCGGCATTTTTATTGACATATTATTCAATCTTTATAGACATTTTCTACAAGCATTCTAAATATATAGGGGCAATAAAAGATTCCTCTTGACTACTGACATACTTTTGAAAGAAGTCATGTTTTTGTTCCTTTTCTTTTTCATTTACTTTTATTGTTGTTTTATCACTGATATTATTACAGCAGCAGCAGCAGAAGCAGCAGCAGTGGCGGTGCTGGTGGTGGTGGTGGTGGTAATGGTGTTGTTGTTGGTGGTGGTGGTGGTGATGGTGGTGGTAATGGTGGTGGTAATGGTGGTGGTGATGGTGTACGTGGTGCCGGTTATATTAGCGTTGGAGTGATGGTGGCTGTAGTAGTAGTAGTAGTAGCAGTAGTAGTAGTAGTAGTAATAGTAGTATTAGTAGTAGTAGTAGTAGTAGTAGTAGTAGTAGTAGTAGTAGTAGTAGTAATATTCGTGTGGTAGTGGATGATCGTCATGGTGATAGTGATAGTTGTAGAGGTAATAATAGTAGTGGTGGTGGTGATGTTGATAGTAGTAGTATTAGTAGTAGTAGTAGTAGTAGTGGCGGCAATGGTGGTGGTGGTGGTAGTAGTGGTTGTGGATGACGGTGGTGGTGGGAGTGGTAGTGAAAACTGCAGTGCTAGTAATAACGAGGAGAATAATAATAAAAAAAAATCATTTGTTACCATCACCACCACCAACAACAACAACACCATCATAATCATCATCTTAAGAAACTTTACATTCAATTCCCTTTAATTATAAAAGCAAAATATGTTGTTAGGAGAGGAATTATATCCCACGCTTTGACGAAGAAAATGGCGCATAACCATCTCTTCGAGACGAAATACAAAGTTTTCAGAGTGTAAGTTGAGTGCATTCTCTTACAAACGAGCGAGGAAGCCATTTAAAAGTCTTGAGTGGGGGAGTAGGGTTTTGACGCAGAATCAAATAACTATCGATCCTATCCTTGATGTGCCTCTCTTATGCTCTTCTTGACCGATGTGTGCAGATTTTTAGAAATATTTTTGCCTGACTGTTTGAGAAAAGTAGCAATCTAATATCAGCTGTTATAAGGGATAGAATATTAGGAAGCTCTAAGCTAGCTTTTTCAACCAGTATTCATATGGCCCCTGAAGGCTTCTATAACAATCTTGAGAATCCACACAACAAAACTGTAAATTGGAGATCTACAACAGTATATTAAGGTGCCTTGATTTTTTTTTTTTTTGTTTTAAATATATGTATTGTTGTGTATTGCAAGAAACAGCTTGGTTTCTTTCTCTAACATTTGACATAGTTCAACCTACACAAGGTAACATGCGCAAATAAAAAGGAATTTCCGAAAGGATTTTTGTATATTACTTTTTAAACATCGAATGGCTGTAGGAGTCCACCAGAATGAAATAGTAATCAAAAGGTCCAGCGGTAAAAATTGCTGAAAACCCCTGCGAAAACAAAGTTTGTGTTATATGTTTTCTTTGTGTTGTTGTTGGCTAAGTCAATGAAACATTGTTCTCGATTGGTGTTCGAACTAGAAAAGTTACCTGTGAACAGGATACTTTCAACTGTGTATATTCCAAAAAGGTATTCAAAGGCGGGAGGTATGTGTTAAACCCAGTGTGAATTGCATCTTACATCAACCAACAGGGTTGATTCTTTCAGCATCTTCCGACATTTAGCTTTCACTGGTTGGTTGGAGAGTGGGGTAGAAGACGTGTTTAATGTGACATACAGCAGAACAAAGCCCGAAGACAAGATGAATAGGGAACTGAAGAAAAATCAAATACCTAACCATGACTGCACTTCCGAATATCTGGCTTCCAACACAATCATGCATTGTATAGTCATTCCAAATATTTATATGTGGAAATTGATTCAAAATGAGGTAGTCGTTCATGAAAGAATCTGAAAGTTATCGCTCTTCCATAACTGCTGGCCCTAAAGAGCGCCGAATGCTGACTTAAATATTTTCCCTAAGGTGATCACAATAAAGTTGAGTCTTCACTTTGTAGTGTAATCAATACATCAAAGACATGATGCAACCAGAACAACTGGCACTAGAAGCAATACATAGTAGACAGTGTCAGCAATAATTAAGGCTTAATTCGGGTTCCAATCATTTTGAGTGTTAGCGCGAGTAGAATTGAAGCAGTTTACTTCTCATAAAAAAATAGCTGTAAAGTCATTCGGCTTGTCAATTGTATTGTTGCTGGTGGTAGTGTTTTTTTATCACAGTGGTAGTAACAGGAGAGGTGGTTGCGCCGTTCATCTCTCTGCTTTCATTTCCCACTTGTTCGGAATGAAAGCTTGCGACAGAATGCGTATTGTTGTTCAAATGTGTGTGTGTGTGTGTGTGTGTGTGTGTGTGTGTGTGTGTGTGTGTGTTTCTGTGTGTGTGTGTGTGTGTGTGTGTGTGTGTGTGTGCGTGTATGTGTGTGTGTGAGCGCATCAATGTTTGCCTTAGCTGAAATGACCTTGTCTGTTTCTAGACAGAAGAAAATATTTATGAGGTAAGATTTTGCAATATGAAAATTAGCCCTCAAAGGGAAATATTCGGGAGAGCATCGCTCAAGGGCAAGCAAATGATATTAGGTACCTTTCTGACAAAAATATATACAGACAACACGGCAAAATATATGAACTTACGCGAGACAACCCAAACAACAGCCAATCACATCGATAGATAGATAGATAGATAGATAGATAGATAGATAGATAGATAGATAGACAAACAGATAGATACACAGATAGATAGATGGATGTATATCATATATATATATATATATATATATATATATATATATATATATATATATATATACATACATATATATATATGGAGTGAGAGAGAGAGACAGAGAGACAGAGAGATAATCTGACATTTACATACGCACACATATCCTTCTAATATTCATTCAGCTAATATATAACTTCTGTAAATAAATACATTCAGTATGATAGAGGGAGAGATTTAAGCCTCTTGAATAGAAATAACTGCATTACTCCATATACGTGTTTGGATTTGAATAGTTTGGATTAGGTTAGGTATGGTTGTCATAAGTATATATATGTCTATATATAAATTAATGTATGGGGATACATTGTATTTTTAATTATATCTATGTGTATGATTATTTTTATTATTTTAATGTTATTATATTCAACTGCATCATATTATATTATCGATCTATGTTCTCTATAAATGAGATGAATACAAGAGATGTACATAGTGCATAGGAAAAAAAGTTAAACGTAACCATGTAATTTTTTACTTTCATTCCTCATTGAGAAGTGATGGGTAGATGTTCAGGGAGGAGATTTTAGTGATGCTTTAATAAAAAAAAAAGGAAAGAAGAAAATTCTTAAATATTCGTACTCTTTGTATTATCTTCTAAGATTACCGAGAAAAAATATAGAATAAAAGCAAAAAATGAAGAAATTGCAATGGGGAGGGAGAAAATTAAAATATTGAGAACGTGTTTTTTGGGACGAAATCTTAATCCCCTTTATTGAAAATATAAGAATCGGAAGAAATTTAGGAAAAATATCAGCGTTGGGGCGCAAATGTTACCTCGGCCATGCTAGAAACAACAAGTAAAGGACACGATTTCTGGGAGAACTTCTTTTAAAATTTGTATCAAAGATCAGGTTTTTAAATACACTCATCACAAGTACGCATTAGGGAATAGAAAAAAGTGATTTCAATTGGATTTGAGCTGTAAATTTGCGTGTGCACATAACAAGAAATAACATAATTCATACAAGCTTTTTACCTAGAGAGAGAGTGAGAATGTGTGTGTGTGTGTGTGTGTATTACTGTGTACGTGCGCAGAAAGTGGAAGATGTTTGTACGTGTATATGAAATGAACGTGTGTGTGTGTGCGTGTGTGTGCGTGTGAGAGAGAGAGTGAGTGAGGATGTCATGTATGTATTGTTTGCATGTCTGTGAAAGTGGCACTCCCTTTCTTTCCTTCTCTCTCTCTCTGCCCCTACACACATTATCTTTCATATACACGTATATAAATACGTATGCACACATCTGTTTAGTATGTACGTGTGCGTGTGCATGTGAGTGAGAATGTGACAGTATTTCCTCGTAACATATAGCGAAATGGAAGTCTTTTAACGTACACACTCATATAGAAAATGTGACGTCGTCGTCGTAGTATAAATACCGCTTATGATAGTTGAAATATTGAAAGATTATACGTCAAATTCGACAATGCAGTTTCCGAATGTGTTCGTTAATTTTCTTCATTTTATTATCCTTGGGCTTTGAAGAGAGCAGAAATTGAAAGAGAAGAGAAAGTGAAACGGTGACATTTGCTTTTGAAATGAGAGCAGGAAGTAAAAATATGTACGTGTATATGAAATGGGCGTGTGTGTGTGTGTGTGTGTGTGTGTGTGTGTGTGTGTGTGTGCGTGTGCGTGAGGGAGATAGAGAACGAGAGTGAGTGAGTGAATGTGAGTGTTGCCAAGTGAAGGTGCCTTGTATGTATTGTTTGCACGTATGTGCAAGTGGTACTCACTCGGTGTCTCTCTCTCTCACACACACACATACACATACATCTTTCATATACTCTTGTATAGGTACATATACATGCATCTTTTTGTATATATGTGTGTTTGACCATTTGAGAGACAGATAGTGAGTGACTGTATTTCTTCACAATATATAGAGAAATGGATCTGTTCTAAGGTACACTCTGATGTAGAAAATGTGATGTCGTCGTCGATAACGTCGCGGTATAAAATGTTTAAGATATTTGACTTATAGAAAAAGATTTTAATGTAAAATGTTTGTAATGCAAATATGTAAATGACAATAAATTTTTCAGGTAGATGTTAAATTACTGAATATTTTGTTACCCAATACTTTAAAGTCAGCAACTCAGTTTTCAAATGCATAAGGAAAGTGCGCGCAAGCACACATACACACACATACAAATTTACATTTATATATATGGAGTACGAGGGTTTATTCATTTATGGAAGAGAAGGAAAGACTTTATACATAGTGTATTGTTAGGGTACATTGGTAAAGTTTTGATAAATCTTAATACGGTGATCTGAAAACAAATGTAAAAACACTTTACCCCTAACTTGTTTAACTATTGTTGTTGGACATATTGTAAATGTTTTGTCTGAGCATGCGGTAGTTAATTCACTTAAGCGAATTTGTTAATTGATAGGAAGAAATGAAGGAACAAAGTATAAAAATTCGCTCTTCCTTTCAGTAAGCACATTCTGATTCTCCCGCTCTGTCCCTGTCAATTGTTCTCTCCGTCTGTCTCTCACATTCTCTATGTTTCTATTTTTTCTGCATTCTACAGTTTCCTGATATGGGCCACCCGCATTAAGCCCATTTAGTTTAATTATTCAATTAAATGGAGTCGTTTGAAGCGATCGTACTGCATTACCTCTGGATACCCTTGTTGCTTATTTTGATTTTAATCACTTCATTTTGAAGTTGTATGGATAATATCGTACTACATTCAGGTGTCACAACTTAAGTACCATATTCATCTGAATCTATATATACATATGTGTGTGTGTGTGTGAGTGTGTGCTTGTGTGTGTGTATGTATACATACATAGATACATAGATATACACATACATAGATATATAGATATATACACACACACATACATACATACAAACATACATACATACATACATACATACATACATACATAGGGACAAGGTGGTATCAACAGTTTACCGGTCTAGTTAAATTTATTAAACAGTAACTTACTGACCTAAGTTTTAACATGATCTCCTTCAAAATAGTCACCTTTCATAGCAACACACCGTTCCCAGCATTCCTGCCATCTTTGGAATCCGTCTTGAAAGTCGTTTTCCGTAAGTGAGTCGGCAACCTTCAGCGATTCGCTCTGAATCTCGACCATGGTATTTAAACTGTGACCTTTGAGTTGTATTTTCATCTCGCGGAAGAAATGGCAGTCCACAGCTACTAAATCTGGTGAATAGGGTGGGTGCAGAAGAGACACCATGTTTTGGTGGGTACGAGAAACTGACGAATAGGAGACTTAAGCAGTAGTGAAGCGATAAAGTAGTTGTATACTGTCAACTTAACGTGACAGTCCCAATAAGGGAATATACTACTGCTATTATTTCTATTTTTTGTAATCAGGGAATGTGTTTCACTGAAATAGTATATGTTTGCGAAAGCTTGACAAACTTCTTCAGCCAGCTAGTCTTGCTACTTCAGGCTGATGACGAGCAGAAACTCAGAAACATGTCCCTGAATGCAGGCTGGGCTGGGTGGAGGAGCTTGTCTCCTCCTCGCAAACATAAGGACACAGAAAATGTGTCATGCCCAACAGGAAGCGGTCCAGCTTCCTAGGGCTAAACAGCAGTAGTATGTTCCCTTATTGGGACTGTCACGTTAAGTTAACAGTATACAACTACTTTATCGCATCACTACTGCTTAAGTCTCTCTGAGAGGTTTAGAAATGTATTATTTCTAATATATATATATATATATATATATATATATATATATATATATATATATATATATATATATATATATATATATACACATATAAAGCAATGCAAACTTCCTTGTAAATCGTTGCATTGCAAATGGTTGTATTTGACAATATATGTGCGCCGGGGGAAGGCATACACATTAGCTCGTTTCTTAACATTTTAAGGAAGTATACAGAAACTAGACCATACCAAATTAACTCTAAATAGGTCACATTCTCTCTATAAGATGGGGCTGTTAGTTTTTTCGGATGTGAAGGAAGACACTTTGGGTTCCGAAGGAAGATGAAGAAACAATTGATATGTACTGAAATGCACAATTCTCGACCTAGTTATCACTCTAGTCTCTCTAAGTGCTACAGTTTATTCTTTAATTAATTCTTTATTCTATCTATGGTCTAAATTAAAATAGATATTTATAGACAACTGGACCCTTTTACTTTCATTTGTCACTGTATTTGTCACTGTATTATATATTTTGATAGTAATTGAATCTTATCCGTCTCTATATCTACGATTTTAGTTTGTCTGTGAACTGCGAGAAAGGACACAACAAACAGAGTATACATTTCAAACTGAGTGACATGAAGAGAATCTAATGAATAATTTGCTTAAACAATCACCTGAGAAGGTACATTGGATGTAATATAATAATTGCATAATATGTCACTTACGCACTACACGTGTAAGAATGCATTGAAACAATTGTAATGTGTTAAATAATGAATGTTATTAATACATTGTGGTGTCTCGGCAGAGTCTTGCTCTTTTAGTGCCTTATTATTTAACACACTCACCGGCAAAGTTTCCACTCATTTACTCATTTGTTTTTCTAAAACTTTCGTTTGTCTTGCAACTTTTTCAATAGTCCAAAAACGAAGTTATTGATACCATTTTCTTTCATTTCTTCACACATAATATGGAATTCCTGATGTACATACAGTAGCAGGAGCACTTCAAATGTATGATGAATTAAATAGCCTCTAAGTGTGGACGGACTTATACAACATTCCACAAACTCAATATATATATATATATATATATACATATATTATAAAATGATTTTTTGACCTCTTCTACCGGAGGCAGCCTGCTGTATGAAGGGAATGCAATACTACAGACAGTAAATTACAGATCAAAACTATAGAAAAATGAACTCTATGACAACCTTTTTTGTTGTACGCGTGTTTTATTTTATAAATTTAACTCGTAGCTTTGATTTAATTTTGAAATTAAAAATTCTGTAAACAATTGAACCCTTCTTAATATGCATTAGTCGTGAGAAATTAGTTTTGTACTTTAGTAGACTGCTGTCATCCTAGCAACCATATTATAGGTGAAAATATACGAGTAGCTATATAAGATGTTCGTCCAGTCATGTGGTAGTGAGTTTACCTTTTTTTCTGCAGCGGACTATATCAGATGACTTCAGATTTTATCGAAAGTTGATTTGTATTTGAAACACTTTATATTATTGAATCCTTTTGTCGCTGTTGTATTTTTTGCTGTCGTAAATGTATGTTCCCAAGTGTGAGGTTGTCAACCACTCTTACTTGGCACAGCAAACTTATCTATATCAAATTCTCGACACACCAGCACAAAGCGAAGGCAAAGTTTATTGGAGACACACCCACATACGTGTCATGGAATGGACAGAAAGGTCCTTTACTGACTGTCAGGCAAATGAATTAAATACATCAGGTTTACTGCGTGTAATTAATGTGTCGAAATATCTAGAGATAGTCTACGCATTGTTCGCTCGATAATAAATTTCTATACCCAAAAATGGAAGCTAGACTTGACTATCTTTATAAAAATACACATGAGTCACTTCTCTTCGGTTGCTAACATACAATTTCAGTTAGTGTCAGTAAGTTCTATCTTCTAAAACCGTGGCGATCATACATATTATGTACCTGGCTCGCGCGTTAATAAGATTTAGATGTGAGTGGAAGATCAATAATGTGTGCAATATTATACAATTTTCTAAAATTCAGGAGATAACCAAATATGAAGCGCTCTTTACAATATCTTGTTTTTAATTTGTTTATTTAAATAAATTATCTGAGATATCATTCTTGCGATATTATCGTTGGGAAGGTCTGATATAATTGAGTGAGATTAAAGTGATTAATGTTCACTTAGAAATATTTCAGTGGTTTATGTGAAAAGAGATAACAGATGGAATATTCTGAAAAGATGCATATCTTGAGATGAAAGCATTCTGCGGAATTGCTTTGAACTATAGATAAGAGATTATGAAAGCTATGAGTTCAGCTGGAATTGTCAGAGTTACAGCTAAAGATGAGCAACATAATAACTGCGTGATAGAAGAACGTCATTGTTGGATATCATCAATATATATATACATTTAGGAATCGAAGACCTGCGAGATAAAGATAACATTTTAAAGAGTCATCTGAAATATTGCCCATGTACCTAGAGTATGTTGGTTTAGATGCTTTTATTGCCGATTATGTATGTTGTTCGTTTTAGACCAAATCTACACGTAATTGTAAAGTTATATCTTCATACTAATTCCATTGTGAGGCAGTTTATATCATCAAAGCTTATATTAACCTAAATATATGCCCTTTGTCAAGACTCTACTGTTTGATATTAAAGTGATTTTTCAGATACATCTAGCAGCAGGACGTTAACGTTGAGGGACATAGGTTAATATTTACATAACTGTAAATGTGCAAAATAAGCTAACACATAGTATTTTATGCATTCTATATATACAGCAAGAGTTCAAGCGTGTAAAACATTGCTGTAAAAACATCATTTTTAAGTGTGCTTTTAAAACTTTCTGTTGATCAAATTTCAATATATTTTTTGTGAGCTATATAATATTTTTATTTATTCATAATAATATTTGATGAGTAACGTTTATAAAATGTTCATTGTATACGTTTCCTTTTTCTATTTTAGTTACCAAAATATTGTTGTTGTTTTTTTTATATCAATAGTAGAAATAAATTTAATTATTTAAGTTGCTATCGAAAGGGATCGGCATTCACATCTCCAAACACTAGAATTTTCACTTGGTATTGATTAGCAAGATAGAAATTTGATAAATTGATTGATTTTTCACTATTAATTGCATATTTAAAACGTTTTAAATGTATTAAAAAATTTACCACTATCTCTCATTTCACTTTTCTTTTGTTCAATTCGGTTCGGCCCTACACACTAATTCCTTACTACTGATGTTCTTTTGTTTTTCTCTTTGAAAGAACTGCATCAAAGGCAAGCAATTACACTATGAGAAATTGAATCAAGTGCAATTTCCTTTTAGTTTCGTTTTGTTAAAGGGATTTACGCTTTAATTAAAGCTGAGGGCATTTCATCGTTTCGAACTGTATCGTTCAGGAGAACTGGGAGTGCAAGATCAAACTACCAGGTTGAGGTGAGTGAAGGAGTTTAAGAATGTTATGACGTCATTAAATTATCAGCTGCGAGAACATTTTAATAGCAAAATCTATTAACTGGTAGATGGAAGAATCGATAGAGAGCTATGTAGATGAATACACAGATTAAATTGAGAGACAGCTTTATAGCTCCATCAATATATATATATATATATATATATATATATATATATATTAATGTATACATATATGTGCATGTGTGTATATATGTATGTTATATATATATATATGTTTGTATATGTTTATATATATATGTGTATTTTACATACACATACAAACACAAACACACACACACGTATATGTATATGTATTTATATTTATATATATATATGTGTGTGTGTGTGTGTGTGTGTGTGTATGCATGTATATATATATATGTGTGTATGTATGTATGTATATAAACACACACACATGTATATTTGGTTGTGTGGTAAATAGCTTGCTTCCGAACCGCATGGTTCCAGGTTCACTCTCACAGTGTGGCACCTTCGGCAAGTGTTTTCTACTATAGCCTCGGCCCGACGAAAGCCTTATGAGTAGATTTGGTAGAAGGAAACTGAAAAAAAGCCCGACTTATATGTATATACCTGTATATTTCTGTCTGTTTGTCCTCCCACTATCGTTTGAGAACCGATATTGTTGTGTTTACTCACCGTAACTTAGCGGTTCGGTAAAATGCATCGATAGAATAAGTACTAGGCTTACAAATATAAAGTCTTGGGGTCAATTTGTTCGACTAAAGGCGGTGCTCCAGCATGGTCGCAGCCAAATGACTGAAACAAGTAAAAGAATAATAGAATAAAGGAATATATATATATATATATATATATATATATATAAAGGGCATTACTACAGAATAATGCCACACACTAGACTTCCAAAATAAACACGTTTTAGTACCGAATGCCAGGAAAACAGCTTTTGAAGGAAACCAACATTTAAAAATAATTTTTTTTTAAAGCTGTTTTCCTCGCATTCAGTACTAAAATGTGTTTATTTTGGAAGTGTAGTGTGTGGCATTATTCTGTAGTAATGCCCTTTACATATATATATATATATATATATATATATATATATATATATATATATATATATATATATATATATATATATATATATATATATATATATATATAACGAATAAGTATATTCTTGGGAATAGAAATTTCCCTTACGAATTTTTTTTTTTTGGCACACTAGATAGATAGATAGATAGATAGATAGATAGATAGTTAGATAGATAGATAGATAGATAGATAGATAGATAGATAGATAGATAGATAGATAGATAGATAGATAGACAATTGAAGGGATGGACTCATGATGAAACCCACTTCTATTATCATGTTTCTTTGGCAGGAGAATTTCTAGCAAATACCTGGTATAGAATAAATTAAATTGATAAACTAATGAGGAGTATTGCCCTATACACTGGTGACAATGACGATAAAATGTGAGAATAAAGGGAGAAGTGAATTTCATGGATACATATACCAATTAAATGGATTGATATCCGTATAGATACAAATTTGATAGGAAAAATATATTATCTCTAATAACAAAGAGAGTTGAATATAATATAATCTATATACTACTTGTATAAATTCGTGTCATATTGGTCTGAAATTGTGACCAAGGACAGCTATTTAGTGGGCGGAGTAAGTCTATTACTATGACCCCAATGCTCAACTAGTACTAATTTTATCGACCCTGGAGAAATGAAACGCAACATCGACTGTGGCGCACTTTGAACTCAGAATACGAAGATGGACGGAATATCACGAAGCATTTTCCCCGAAGTGTTAATGATTCTGCCATCTAGCCGCCCTTCATTTGTTTCAAAGTGATATGTCAGGGTACCTGCCGATTTCCAAAGCAACACTAGTGGATGCGATCTTGCTAAAAGGGAAGAGAATGGAGAAAATTGGCTCAACAAAGAGTTGCGCTTGAGTTTCTGAGTGTATTGTATGTTTCTGTGTGAGCCTGTCATGTTACTCTCTTTAAATTAGCAGTCAGTTTTGCCTCATTCAATATGCATGAACTGCACAAACACACATACACAGAAGCACAAACATATGTACACAAATAGACATGTGCACTCATACACCCACACTCAGAAACAGATGCTCTCGCTTGAACACACGCTCTTAAACACACACATCCATACATACATGCATGCATACATACATTCATACATACATACATACATACACACATACATACATTGGCGCCTGCATCATTACATTATGCATACGAATGTACATACTTGCACATGCATACACTTTCATACGTGAACACCAGTAATTAAATAGTATACCTATTTAAAAATATGAATACATACGGAGAGAGAGAGAGAAAGAGAGACAGACAGAAAGAAAGACAGTGAGAGTGAGAGAAACTGTGATAATATATACCTTTATGCAGACATGCTCGTACAAGACACTTCGTTGAAATAAAACTAAGACAATAAAGTATATTTTTGATATATACCGTTTTATAATGTAAAAGATTGATAAACTGAGAGACAGATGAAATGTGAGAACAGATTGTTAGTAAGATAGTGAAAGGAAGACTGCCGTTAGAGAGAGTATGTGTATTTTTCTTTTAACATACATGATAGACATAGACGTAGTTTCAATCATAGGAAAATGGAGTGAGAAATTTAAGCTTACTAAAATATTGATGGTGTTAAAAAATCGCTTTTGAAAAGTTTCATATTTGACTGAGCGAAAATAATTGAAGGTCCATGGCAAAATAGATTTCATTTTCCTCACCTTTATTTTTACAAAGAAACTGTTTGGAAATACCTGCATCGTCAATATCGAGCGTTCAGCAGAATTAAACGCCTTTTATTGCAATATCCTGGATGAACATGCAAGAGCACGAGAGCTTTGCTAAAATAAAATGTTTCTGAGCCTGCGTTTAGATACTTACATATAAGTCTTTATCTGCATTACTACCTCCACTTCAACTTGGTTTAGATTTGACTATAGTGCCTCTTGATGCCACACGCCTTGCTCCGGTTGAGGAAATCAGATTTTAAATTGAAATTCAGTTGGGCATTACTATATATTTTCTATACCGAGCATATCTAGATCTCACATATTGTCTCTTTATTTTTCTCTCTCACTCACTCACTCTCTGTCTATCTGTCTATCTGAATCTCTTTCTCTCTTTCTCTCTCTCTCTCTCTCTCTCTCTCTCTCTTTCTCTCTCTCTCTCTCGCTTTATCTTTCACTCTAAGAATGTAGATACAGTCATACACACACACACAAAATTTGATATCAATATATATGTGTATATTTGCAAATGTCAATATATATGATTATACTTCAATGTAAAACATACACATACAGTTACCGGTTCATATATGTATATACCTTTATATGTAGACACACACACACATACATATGTATATGTGTGTGGAAGTGTATGCGTATGTGTGTATATGTATGTATGTATATATGTATATGTTTATATGCATGTATGTAAATATATATCGCAATTTGACTTGAACGATTGCGGAATATGTAGAATATGCGTTATATATAGCAAAGATCAAGAAGAAAAAATCTTAAATATAAAATAAATGACAATAAGTAAGATATTAAAATGCTATCTTAGAAATTTTTATGATTTTCATAGTGAGTTTTATCTTTAAACATCAGAACTAATTAAATGTTTCATGTCATTCTTCAATATTTGTTTTTGTTATTATGGATACTTACATTTCTCTGAAGTTTTATCGCCATCTATAAGACGTTGACTTCCTATACGTAACAAGGGTCGATTTAAAAGTTTTTAGGCTGATTATGAAGAAATAATACTAGAGCTGTGAAATCTTGCATGCATTAATTTCAACTCTCCTTATTAATTACTGCATTGTTTACTTTCCAGCAAAACTCATGCCCGACTATTCAAAGAAGACTTCAGATATAACTAGTAGTGACTTCTCTTGAAACTGGAAAAAAATTGGCATCGTGGTGTTATTAAGTATCTGCACCCATCAACTTAGTATCTTCAGGTTGTCTCTTCTGAATCTCTGTTCTGTAAGTTCAAATCTAGGATTACTTCCTAAACAAGAAGAAAAAAAAAACATTAGTGAATCTTCTGATAGCAGTCTTCGCATTACCAAAATAAAACTTATCCTTGTAACGCGAGATATTTAGGAAGTTATCAAAAAGTAGATATACATGAAAACACACCGGATCTCAATTTGAGAGAGTAGGTTGCTTCTCCTACTGTCGCAAAGCACGATTTTCTAATGAACAATGTGCAGTAAGACACCACGGGTATCAGTGTTTAATGTTAATCCAGAGGCACACGCTGAAAAAACTCACTTCACTCAGTTTGGTTTTGTAAGACTTAGTTATATATAAATATAGTTTAGATACGTGCTTCAAAGATTTCCCACCAGAAACTCTCTTGAGCCGAAATATCAATGCCGTATGCCAAGCAGCAGTTCGTCCATCTTTCTGTTCTGAATTAAAAATCCGCCGAGATAGTCTTTGCCTTTCATCATTTCGGGATCGATAAATTAAGTACTAGTGAAATACTGGGGTCGATGCAATCACCTAGACACCTTTCCCGCCAAATGCCATGCTTTGTGTCTATACTAGAAAGGGTGACTATTATTATTATTATTATTATTATTATTATTATTATTATTATTATTATTATTATTATTATTATTATTATTATTATTATTATTATTCAGCACTCTTATTCTTAGAACGTGCGTTCACTGCACTACAGAGCGCAGCTCTGTGTGTCTTGGGTATGTGCTGTACTTTGTTGTGATGCTCTTATAGTTACTGCATTGAAAGTGTTTCACGTAGGATGTGTATCATGCCTAGTAGTGTTATTTTTTGTATGTCATATATACTTGTTAGTCCTGGTGTTTTTGTTATGTATTGTCTGAATTTTTTTATCATACCTTATACGCCCACTGTGATAGGAATGGTTTCTGTTTTTAGATTCCACATTCGAGTTACCTCTATTGCCAGGTCTTTGCATTTTGAAATCGTCTCCACTTCTTTTAGGAAACGTTGTCATCTGTTGGTATTGATACATCAATTAGAAAGCATTTTATTCGTCGTGATCTTCATGTTATTATTATTATTATTATTAAGATCATCATCATCATCACCATCATCATCATCATCATCATCATCATCATCATCATCATCATCATCATTATTATTATTATTATTATTATTATTATTATTATTATTATTATTATTATTAATTTCTTTTCATTGTTGTTGATCTCCCATATTTTCTACAATCTTATATAAATCTGCCCCCCACCCCTCACATCGGTCGCAATTGGCTTAAATGCAACATTGTATTTTGGCGATTTCATATTCTACGATATGTTTTTGCTGCAGTTTTCTTGACTTGATTTCTTGGTTCTGATTATAGTGTTTCTTCTTCTTTTGCAAAGTACGAACTGAAGAGGGTATATGTGGCGGGTAGTATATTTCTCCCATGCTGGGTATTTGTTTTCATGTCTTTAATTATTGTACGTAGTGAATGGTGCATAGTTGTACTCTTTTAGAAGTACTTGTGATGGGTGATGCTGTTGGTTTGATATTGTTGTGTTGGCTATAGTTATTTTTCTTAGGTGTTTAGATAGAAGATTATATTTTGCACTGGTTCTGTAGATATTGGTAAAGATTTATGCAACTATTCGTGTTTATCGTAGCTGCTTTCTGATTTTAAAATATATTGTTCTTACTTTCATTCACCGAGTCTATTTTCATTTCGTTTTCCTTGACAGTTCCTTTGTCACTTTTCGAGCTACGAGTTCCTCAAAATGTATCGATAACCCAAATCTATTACAAATATTTCCATTCCAGTTCTAGATATACCATGTTTTCCTTCATAGCATGTCAGTTTCGAATCACATGTTTTAAATTACCATTGCTACGTGACTGTCATATACCATGTTTCAAATATAGCAAAACCACATCTTGCGTGTTTCACGTTAAACTCTTGGCATATTGCACAGTTAATATGTGAATATGCTCTGAGATAGGAAGGACTGCGCTGCTTATAATGATATGGCCAACCTTCTCATTGTTGTGATGCCATAATCTCCCCTTAATGTTAATTCTTTTCTCTATTTTATCTCTGTAATCATTTATCATTACGTATTAGTGTTATGTGGTTATTCCTGAAGTTATGGGCTGCTGTTGCAGGCGTTCATTCTACAGTTTGGTTTCAGATTGTGACACAAATTAAGTAACTTCAAGGAACGGGTAAATCGATTACATTGACCCCAGTGCTCAAATGGCATTTATTTTATAGACCTCGAAAGGACGAATAGTAACGTCCAATCGGCGGAATTTGAAGTTAGAACGTAGCGACGGACGAAATGTTGCTAAGTATTTTCACCAGCGTTCTAACAATTCTGCCATCTCACCGCCTTGCATTCTCCTACACATTAAGAAACAACTGTTTGTGTTTATTTAGCGTTATTTTATTCAACTTATCAAATACTGTTTGCTTCCTGTTGATATTATTGTTCAGTATATCAGAGTTATATAATTGTTTCAATGTGTATCAGACAACATCGCATTTGTGCGTCGGAGGTAGATATATTCTGTCTTCTATAGTTTGGCATGCGGACTTTAGGAGCCATTGAAATTTTCTCTCTGTTTGTTATGCTGGAACTAAAGACCGTAACTGTAAAGGATAACAACTAAACACCTTATCTTAGTCACAGTATTGTGGTGAGTATTTAAAAATTCGATTGACTTTCTCATATGCTCTTTCCTGTTTTCTCGTTTCTTTCTGTTTCATTTTATCAATTTCTAATACTCCCTCACTGCTTGTATGATTGATTCTTGTGATATTATCGGAATCCGGGATCTATTTCGAATATCATACGCTTAGATTTAATCAATTTCACTCTTTTTATTATAATGTTGGCATTGAACATTTAAATTGGTATAAAGAAAAATGTGCGAACTGCATATACGAGTGTACAGTAGAACGTGAAAAAAATAACAATGCCTTCATTAAGAAGGTAATAGAAATATAAATTAGTTCAGCTGTACTTTATGATTTCTTTCTTAAAAACTGTAAGCATATGTATGCTTTTCTCCAAAGAATATTACGAAATGTTGCTTTACTAAAACAGTAGTAGCCATCTTGCACAAAACAAATACATACATGTATGGGTGTATATACATACATATATACACACGCAAGCACACTAACACACACGGGCATACACACACACACACACACACATACACACACACACATACACACACACACACACACACACACACATATATATATATATATATGTATATGTACGCTCATGTATACACGTATACACATCTGTGGTAATTGTAGTTGTGCTCACACACTCACACTGCCACACCCAATCATATGTGAACATACACACACACATACACACAGACACACACACAGACACAGGCACACACGCACGCACGCACACAACCACACATATATTTACAAAGACAGGAGAAGAGGTGACGTGTCTGAATTAAAAGAGATAGATTGAGAGTTGCACATATAAACACATACATACTCACATAGTGATTCATATTTTCCCAAACAAAGTAGAAGTGACATAAATATATGAAAAGTGATATTTAGAAGCTAATTAAGTATCCAGTATTTTAAAAGTAAGACGCAATCTCTTGAGAAAATGGTTAACAGCGTTATTGCCTATCAATATAACGTGTAGTATAAGTTATTGCGAGATCACGTGAGAATGCTATTAAATTTAGTGTAAATTTTTCCCAGAAATTGAAAAGTGACAAAAAACAATTATACGTATATGTGTGTGTGACACTATGTGTGTGTGAATGTGTGTATGCGTGTGCGTGTGTGGGTGTGTGTGTGTGTGTCTGAAAGAGAGAGAGAGAGGGGAGTTTGTGCGTCAGCAAATGTGTATTCGACTCTATGGTGTGTATGTAGCTGTATATATATATATATATATATATATATATATATATATATGTGTGTGTGTGTGTGTGTGTGTGTGTGAATATATATATATATATATATATGTATAGATATATATATAGATATATATATATGTGTGTGTGTGTGTGTGTGTATATATATATATATATATATATATATATATATATATATATATATATATATATATATACATATATATATTTATATTCATATTTAATGAATGTTTGTGAATCGGCAACATTCCGCTATTTACAAATATTTTTCTTCGGGTCGTTTTCGAAACTAATTTTCTGTTAAATATCGGTATTTCAAATATTTATATTTTCCACAAGGTAACAACATGTTGTATAGAACAACACTTTAGACTGTTCAAGACACTACTATATTATTCATGCTTCCGCGTTATATAAACTCATATATGTATGTTTGTATATGACTATGCTTGTGTTTGTGTATATATGTACATATGTATATATAAATATGTTTATATATTTATCTATATATACATAGACATATAAACGCTAACAAAAGTATATCTGTATATACATATATTTGTATATATATATATTTATATGTGTGTATGCGCGCACGTGCGTGCTTATGTGTGAGTTTGTGTTAGTGTGTGTATGCGTGTGTTTACGCGTCGGTATATAATAGATACAGAGTGCTCGTGCATAAATAGTTAGAGTGTTACACATCATTATGAGACAATAGTTTGGATTCCTGAAACGGTGATGCATTTTGTTCTTGCCGAAAACCCTTCGTTTCACATTTCTGCAGTCCACTCAGTTCATAAAAGTGAGCAATCTAATGACGGACTGACCTCCCTTCAGAAAGGTATTTGTATAAGTCACAGCGTCTGGAAAATCGACCTTTTGAATCTACGGCTATAAATGCCCAGTTATTATTTGGTTCTTTGATACAACTACATATATAAATACATGCGAACTTATATGCAAACACACACACACACACACACACACATATATATATATATATATATATATATATATATATATATATATATATATATACACACACACACACGCACACACACACACATATATATATATATATATGTGTGTGTGTGTGTGTGTGTGTGTGTGTGCTTGTGTATGTGTAGTGCGTATGTATTTCTACTGCTTTCAGTCGATTTTCACCAAGCTTTGCACACACTACGTATGTGCCAACGATAGTCATGCACTATAACGCTCTGCCCAGAGCTCCTGCGTAAAGCGAGAAACCGGGAAAAATGGTGTTTTACACAGGTCTTTCTCTTAAATCTTCTGCAGTTTTCAACCAGTTCATTCCCTTTTCTCTCTCTCTCTCTCTTGATTTCTCACGTCACTCTCTTTTTTTCATTCTCTGATTCTGTTCCTTACACATCTTCTATCTCACCCTCTCTAATAGCTTCTCTCCTTTAGTCTATGTCTGTTTCTTTTACCCTCTCCATCTCTCTCTCACACTTTCTTTAACTCACTCATAATACACTTACCAACGTACTAACCTTACTTCCTTGTATTTTATATTACTCGTGATTAAAAATCTGCTGTTACGGGTTTTGTCCGTTCTCCCTGAATAATAATTGGATTATTTTTTATTTTTGTTCACCAAGTCTGTTTCAATTCAGTTTTGCCGTATCTGCCTAAGAACTAACCTCAGTGTATTTCAATTTTGTCGTGCGTAAATATCTTGTCTGTACGATATTTGCACATTCTCCCTACAACATTACTTATTATTTTTTTTTTTTTGCATTCCGTCTATTTAAATACACTATTTACATTTCTCCCTCGGTCGAATAACTTTGTGCATGGGTCGTACATATGCCGTAGATGGGCCTCATGCAGCCTATAAGTGTATTACTAGCTAATTAGATATCAACCGGGCTACTGAGTTATCATGCGTTAGAGAAAGCTATCCTAAAGCAGCTCAAATTTTTTCATTCAGACTATTTTGTTGCAGAGATTTATACGCTCAAACGGGGTCTGTAAGTTCTGCCTACAAATTGACTTCCTTGAATATAAATTAGTCGTCTGTAACGACCTCTGTTCTTACGGTTTTTGTACGTTCTCTCCGAAAAATGATATAATTATTTTTCATCTTTGTTCACCCAGTGTGTTTAAATTCAGTTTTGCTACATCTGCTTAATAACTCAAGTGTTTTCAAGTTTGTCGTGCATAAATATTTTTGTCATTTCGGTATTTGTACATTCTCCCAACAAAACTGTCTGTGTGTCTGTGTGTTTAGTACGTATACATTTCTACATTTTGCAACCGATTTTTACCAAATGTTACAAACACATTACTTATGTGCCAAGGATGGTCATGCACTATAAAACTTTGCCCGGAGCTTCCGCTGGAACCTCCAGGTCTCCCTCCCCACAGATTTGGACTGAAAGTGGGCACTCCAATAATGCTGATGAGGAATTTGCATCCTCCAAGCGTGTGCAATGGGAGACAACTGGTGGAGAACAATATGATGCAACGTGTTACTGAGGCGATCTCCTTGTCCGGATGTGGACAGGCAGAGCACGTCTTCATGCAAAGCATCCCTATTATTCCACTGGAAACGGAAATTACCTTTACTTTCAGGCGGTTGTAATTTCTTGTTGGTGTAAATTTTGCGATATCGATCAACAAATTGCAGGGGCTAACACTCTCAGTGACAGGACTTCACACTGAGGAGTCGTGTTTCTCATAGGGGCAAGTGTATGTTGGCTGCTCCAGAGTGGGGACCAAAAACAATATATTCGCATTTTCCCCTCAAGGTAAAACAAAAAAATATTGTCTACAGCGAGGTTCTATAGGCTTTGTATGTACCTACCTCCACGCGTCTGTCAGACTACTTCGTCCAATAAGCTCACCATTTGTGTAAATGCCGCCAAAAAGAAGTGAATACGAAGACGGGCTGGTCAAGATGTTTATGAACGTCATGGAAATTTCCTTGAGAGAGTTTAGACAGTCCATCCCAGTCAACAGTAGTGTTTTCAGACATTACTATGTATGCGGAACAAACCGAGAGGCCTGCTTCAAGCACGGGTTGCTAGAAGATAGGGCACAGTGGGATGATACGATGGCAGAGGCCGCTGCATAAAAGTCTCAGCTTTGGGAGATTTTACAAGGTCCATCTCAGTCAACAGGTGTGTTTCTACTTCAGCATTTAGTGCACAAAGTCAGAGGACCAACGTGTTTCCATGACATGAAAACCTTTGATGGCGAGGTAAGTGGAACCTCCCAGGAGGCCTGCTTCAAGCACGGGTTGCTAGAAGATGGGGTAGTGTCATGCAATGCTAGCAGAGGCTGCTGCATCGAAGTCACCCAAAAGTCTCAGGGCATTGTTTGCAGTGATATTGCATGTCATGTGATCACAGTTCTTTGTGGTTCAAGTACAGAGACGCGGAAAGGGAAAGGATTTCTTCATACCTAGGATTCTCCTTATTCAATCGGGAGCGGAAATCAAATCTGGCATTTCCTATAAGTTTTGTGATGTCACGCAACAAATCGCAGGGGAAAACACTCTCTGTGGCAGGTCTTAATCTGGAGGACTCGGTACCAGCGCTGCTGAAGTTGGTGAATTTATACATTTTTTTTTTATCTTGGTACCGAAAAATTTACTGTATTGTACGTTTTAGAGATTTTAAATTTCAATATTCACTCTTTTTTATATGCATTTTCATCACATTCAGGTAATTATACACCCATATATTTCAAAGTTTCTCAGAAAAACCGATATTTTTCTCTATATTTGCGGTTGTGACATATTTCAAAAATATTTTGTACGTTTTCATGAATTTTAGTACGTTTTAGCATAGAATTGTGAACGATTTTTAAAAAAGCTTCGGCACCGCTGGTCGTGAGGGTAAATATGGAATTTTCTCAGAAGGACATCCCCTTACATAATAAGGATAACTATATGTGGCTGCTAATCAATAGGACAAATGAGCTTGTTCGGAGGAGTTGGAGAGCTTACCAACATGAAGCTAAGAAGAAGAAAAGAAACTTAGAAACATGATAAAAATTATTATAATAAGATATTCAAAAGCAGAAAAAATTCTCCACCTAGCCAACTACTGGAAAATTTTGAAAAATACTTATTTGAACTAATAGCAAATGGAAACTTCACGGAACACCCACTTAGAAAAGACTTGCATCTGATGAAGCTTAGAGACTTTATTAAATCATTGCAGAACAAACCAGAAATACTTGTATTGGCGGATAAAACTAGAAACTTATATAGACATGACTATATTACCTATAGAAGACTAATAATGAAAGAACTCAATGCTAAATATAAAATAACCACGACAAAGTATCTATTAGACATCAACTTAGAAATTAAGAACATTATGATGAAATATGACTTAGCGGATAGGACCGAACCCTTAAAACCAAATGAACCAAGGATTAATCTCAAGGACCATAAAAAGAACTTCCAAGATAATCCTGATGTTGGACTGATTTTCCCGACTAAGCTCGATATAGGTTGATTTAATAAATCTATTCTGGATAATATACTACCTCTAATAATTCCTAATCAATCTCTCAAATTATGGGTTGATACGGATGACATGATATATTGGTTTAAATCCATTGCAAATATACGTAATTATTCGTTTTGTCAATTTGATATTAACAGTTATTATTCTAGTATATCTCCTATTTTTCTTAACAAATCCCTAATTTTCGCAAACATAACCTCTCCCTCTCTCTCTCTCATAACTAGGGATAAAAATGACATTATTCTTTTAGCCAGGGAGACTATCATAGAATTTGAGGGTGCGCTATAGAGGAGGTCCGATACCCCTGATAATTTCGATATAGTTATGGGTCCGAGTGATACGGCTCAAATCACTAACCTAGTGCGTATCTTTTAAAGTGCCTTAATAATGAAATCCCTGAATTACAGGGAGGTTTATATAGAGATGATGCTGTATTTATTATCCCTAGTGACAACAAATCCGTCATAGTAAGAATGAGGAACAGAATTAGATAATTTTTTAAGGGCTTCAACTTAGGTATTACGTTTGAATTTGGCACAAAGGTGGAAAATGTCTTAGATACTACATTAGACATTAACTCAGGATTATACCACCCATATAAGAAACCAGGTGAAGTTACGAGGTATGTGAACAAATCATCAAATCAAACCCTAATGTGTTAAAATCGTTAGTTAAAAGTATTTCTAAAAGAATTACGAAATTATCAGCTAATGAAGACATTTTAATACCCATTCCCACCACTACAACTTCGCTTTGTCTAAGGCAGGATACGACCATGAAATTACTTTTCTTAATCCTGAAAGTACAACACCTACTAATAGTAGAAATAACGAGATTTTAAGTGAGAGGGGGAATACAGGCTTGCTTGATCGGGAAAACAAACCTACCAGGAAAGCATCCAATAAACCCATCAATTTAAACAAAAAGATAAGCAACAATAGGAAATTAGATGCTATTTATCTAAACTATTAGTTTAGATAAAAAAAGGTAGTGAGGCGACTGGGCAGATTATGCTACCCTCTAATGATAAGAATAATATTGGTAATATGGCCATACCTGATAATCAAGTCGTGATATTTTTGGAGGCGTTCAAAGAGCAGTAGATTCCGACCTTACATACGTAAGAGGTTTGAAAATAAGGATTTTATTTGGTATAATGTTCCCTTCAACTGTACCATGTCCACAAACATATATAAGAAATTTATGGCAATTGTAGAAAAAAACTCCCCTGTTTCCCATAGATATAACAGAATTACTATCTCATGAAAACTCTTGCCTAGTTAGTCTAAATACATCAGGTTTTGGGGGATTAAACTATTCTGCCTTTACATGATGTTCTACCGTACTGATCATATTATGTATATTTGTAATGGCTTTTATGTAAGTAAGTCTCCTCATTATATACCCGCTAGAAACTATGAGATCATATATGTAATAGTACCTGTAACATCGCAACTTATATAATCTCTTCGGTCGGAATACCTCCAACTTCCCTCCCATACACACTACCTCCTCTTTTAAGGTTACCTTTACCTCTTTCCAAACTCAAATTTTAATACCCTGTATTTTTTAACGTAAGTTATATATATATATATATATATATATATATATATATATATATATATATATAATCATTTTTTGATAAATTATATTATTTTGTTTTCTTAGTTTGATATTCTTACCTATTAGCCTCTTATCCCTTAAAATTGTTACTGTTCTTAAATAGAGATTTTTCAGCTACCAAGTCCATGTGAAATAATTATACTATATTCATATAAACATATAAATATTTGTATATGTGTATATATGCATAAGAGGCTAATAGGTTAAGCACATGCTTAACCTATTAACCTCTTATCCCTTATAAATCGTTATTTTTCTTGTTCATAAATATATACATTTTAGTTACATAAGTAAATGAACTGTCAACTCACTCTTGCCTTTCAATCCAAACAAACATAGTCCTCTAGTCTTAGATTTAGTAGTTGATAAAAAGACAAAAGAATTAGAAATGAACCACAATCCTTTAAAAGCTAAGACGCCAGTAAGCTTCATGCCTTTCTTAGAAGTGTAGTGTATTCTTAAATAGAATAGCGACGACATGGATTTCTTCCATCTTCTTGCCTTGTAAAGGAATTTCAGTAAAATAATATTAATATGTTCGACTGATTAAAATTCAATACAATGGACATGAGTTAAAATAATAAAATATGAAGTGTAACAAGCGAGTGGAGACAAAATATATAGTACGTGAATTTACTTGGCAACATATATATATATATATATATATGTTGTTGTACTTGGGGATGGTCATATTGCCAGTTTAGCCAATAAAAACACACGCACTGTATATTTGGTGTTAATTTGCTTCCGCTTTATATTACATTAATCTTAATCTTATTTCGGCCAGAGTTCTTTCCTCACACTTTTGTGACCTCATCAGTGGTCCTTTGTTTCCTTCCTTCTTATGTGTGTCTCACCTTGCTAACTATCAGCCATTTTGTATTTTGTATTCCTATTGCATGTGTCTACGCATGCGTGTCCTTCAATGTGTCTGTGTCTTTTGTAAGTGCATGTGTGTATGGGGAGTGTCTGTATCACCTATATACTCTGTTAATACGTGTTCGTTTGTATTTGTTTTTACTTATTTATTTGTTCATGTGTGTGTGTGTGTTTTTTTTTTGTTTTTTTGTGTTTAACTAAATTTTGTTAACGTATGTAGTATTTAATTCCATTTGTTTATCTATGTATTGTATTATACATTGTTCATATTATTATTGGTTTATGGGTAACATGTTGTCACATGCTGTGGTTTGTGGTTTGTTAGTGGTGTGTGTTAGTGGTGTGTGTTAGTGTTCCATTCTAGTTTCCTATTCAGGCTAGAGATAAACAAATGGAATTAAATACTACATACGTTAACAAAATTTAATTAAACACAAAAAAACACACACACACACATGAACAAATAAATAAATAAAAACAAATACAAACGAACACGTATTAGTGACAGTAACAATAGTAGTGGTAGGAATAACAGGATGAATGGGAGTAGCAATAACGGCAGTAATAGTAGTAGTAGTTACGAAGAAGACAACCCCAGAGGGGCCAACAACAGGAATACTAACCTCCTTGACACTCAATTCTTCAACATACATGACAAAACTTATGATATGAGCCGGGTATACCCGACAACATTACAAAAGAGTCGGCATCCCTAGACATACTCATGACCACATGGAAGCACTAGGACAAAACTTAGACAGATTTTAGAATTATACACTAAGAGACAGAGACAGAATAAGGCAGAGGCCCAACAACTTGGGAATATACCCGCAAGTGGCCTACACAAGCTCATGCAGCGCACGAAAAATGGAGAAGTGGTATGCCTTCCCACAGATAAGTCCGGCAGAATGTCAATAGACAGCCTGCCGAACTATATCCAGGCAATGCAACCTCACATCGCCAATACGAAGGTAACAACCTTACAGGCGCATGAGGAAAGGGAAAATGTCCTCAATGGCCACATGATGATGTGGACAATTGTTCTTAAACCCCAGAAGCGCACAGCCAACAACTTCCAAGCCTGGAACAATGATATCCCGACGCTGTATGGGCTCCGTAAGGACCACACAGTAACAACTAATACTGTAGTGGGACCACCAACAAGACCAGTCTGTGGAGCGAATGTCGCTAGTAACTACAGGATTTCCTACTTCCTCTCAATGATCCTACGCCCCATAATCCAGATGTCACCTGATGTCTGTGACAGCACGGAAGATCTCCTCAGCAGGATCAACGACTGCAACAACACTTGCAACCTGACAGGGTGTATAGTGGGTAGCATGGATGTGGTATCACTATACCCATCTATCGACGTGGATTTTGCAGTGGAAAAGTGCGTGGTTATGATCAACGAGAGCGAAGTTGAGTTCCAAAAAGTCAACACAGAAGAACTGGGCCTCCTACTTAGATTGACATATGACGATGTATATCTAGATAGATACGACCTTAGAGATTTCTGCCCTAGTAGACGTCTAAGAGGTAGACCACCTCTATGGCTAGGAAGACCCCTATAGAGAGATGGAGTGGATGGACCAGAGCCATACGGACCCCCACTAATATCCACCAGGTAAAGAAAATGATCGCACATGCACTAGGAGCTAGTATAAAGGTTACCCTAAAAGGCCACACCTTTAAATTTAACAACAAATTATACGCCCAGGACGAGGGGGCAGCCATCGGTGTTAGTATCGCCGGTGATGTGGCCAATCTCTTCATGGTATGGTGGGACAGAAGGCTTAAGGAACCCCTGACACAGAACTCCATACTCGTGACTGTGTACTCTCGATATGTCGATGATATCAACTTAGTGGTAAAGACAGCTACAAAAGAGAGTACCCCTGAAATAGAAATAGAAACTAAGACTATGGAGAGCATCCAGAAAATAGCTAAGTCCATCCACCAGAGTATTAAAGTTACGATAGACTACCCTACTAAACACCCTAACCATAGATTACCTGTATTAGATGCTGAACTCTGGCTAGAAACTAAGAACAATAAAACCAGAATCCTCCATTCACACTATACAAAACCTATGGCCTCCAAATACCTGATCCACCGGAACTCGGCTATTGCGGACAATGCCAAATTCAACATATTGATGGCAGACCTCGTCAGAGTAATGCGAAATGTCTCCTGCATGTGCGACCCTACAGAATTAAAGAGACATATACAACATTTCGTCCACCGCATGCAGTTCTCAGGTTACAGCCATAAGGAAAGGATCAGGGTATACAAAGGAGCTATGAAGAAGTTTGAAACAATCAAACGCAACGAAAGGAATGGGATTTGCCCACTCTATAGGAGCAAATCATGGAACACCATAGAAAGGACTAAGAAGAAAATAGGGAAGGCAAGCTCATGGTACGATAGCCACAAGTACCAGAGCGTCATGTTCGTCGACACCACCCCTAGAGGCGAACTGGCGTACCGCTTTAGAAGGGCCCTAGACAAACTTAAGCTAAGAATTAAGGTTGTTGAAAGGCCAGGCAACCCTATTAAATCCCTTATCAGTAGAACATACCCTTTCAGTAGAACCCCCTGCACTGATAGGAACTGTATCGTATGTAGATTTAGCCCACAAACGAACTGCAAAACCAGAAATGTGGTCTATAGTATAAGATGTACAGAGAGACGATGCAGAAATAAGACAATGACATATGTAGGCGAAACAGCAAGGAGCATAGGGGAGCGGGCAAACGAACAAACTCATCAGTTCTGTACCAGCACGCTGAGCAAGAACATAGAGGCTCAATCAACAACATAGAAATTAAAATCTTATCTACACATAGCAGTGATGCAGCACTTAGACAAATTACTGAAGCTACACACATAATAGAAGAGAAACCTAGCCTGAATAGGAAACTAGAATGGAACACTAACACACACCACTAACAAATCACAAACCACAGCATGTGACAACATGTTACCCATAAACCAATAATAATATGAACAAAGTATAATACAATACATAGATAAACAAATGGAATCAAATACTACATACGTTAACAAAATTTAATTAAACACAAAAAAACACACACACACACATGAACAAATAAATAAATAAAAACAAATACAAACGAACACGTATTAACAGAGTATATAGGTGATACAGACACTCCCCATACACACATGTACTTACAAAAGACACAGACACATTGAAGGACACGCATGCGTAGACACATACAATAGGAATACAAAATACAAAATGGCTGATAGTTAGCAAGGTGAGACACACATAAGGAGGAAGGAAACAAATGACCACGGATGAGGTCACAGAAGTGTGACGAAAGAACTCTGGCCGAAATAAGATTAAGATTAATGTAATATAAAGCTGAAGCAAATTAACACCAAATATACAGTGCGTGTGTTTTTATTGGCTAAACTGGCAATATGACCATCCCCAAGTACAACAACATCTGTTTCAACACGCGATTTCACATCAAAAATCTTGCAAAACAAATGTGTATATATATAGATAGATAGATAGATAGATAGATAGATAGATAGATAGATAGATGTATATATATACGAGTGAGTGGACAAATGAAAGAAGAGAACAACCAATTTATGAAAAGTTACATGTATGGATCAAAACAAGTTGATTCATGCGGTATTTTCCACTAACAGTTACCCATATATCAACATCAAACCACGACATGGCTTGACCTTCCACAAACCACCTTACGGTAATAACAATCCGATTCTTTCATTCATATACAAAAAATGGCTGACGACTAGCATCACACTTGAAACTCAAGCATACCAACGAATTTGAATCAAACTGCCATTATCCAAATATCATATATAGTCACTAAACCTGCTTTATTTTACTCTCTCTCTGTTAATTTCTGTCTTCCTTTCTGTTGAAGAGCGTTGGCTCGAAACGTAAAAGATTTTGTCACTTCCGAGCGTTAAGCTAATACATATTTATTGTTTACACACCCGTCATGGTCTTTTTTTTTTATTTTAATTCTCACTATATAAATAAATAAATAATTAAATAAATAAATAAATATATAGATATATGGGTATTGTATGTATATGTATGTATCTATATATATATATATATATATATATATATATACACACACACGCACACACACGCACACACACACATATATATATATATATATATATGTATATATATATATATATATATATATATATATATATATATACACATATATATACATACATATTTATATACGTATATGTAGCTATTTGTGCGTTTGTGTCGTGTCTGCGTTTTTCTCCCCAACCATCGGTTGACAACCGATATTGATTTGTTTACTCAACCATAACGTAACAGTTCGGCAAAAGAGAACGATAGAATAAGTACGACGCTTATAAAGAATAAGTCGTCGTTGCGGTTTCTTCGAATAAAAACATTCATGTCAGTGGTTCAGCATGGCGGCAGAATAATGACTGAAACCAGAGCTTGTACATATATATATATATATATATATATATATATATATATATATATATATATATATATGTGTGTGTGTGTGTGTGTGTGTGTGTGTGTGTGTGTGTGTGTGTGTGTGTGTGTGTGTGTGTATGTGTGTTATCTAATCTCTGTCTCCCTCTCTCTCTCTCTCCCTCGGAAGAATTTCCAATAGGAATTTCCTCGCGTGTCTATCTAATATGTAAAACTCCTTAATTCCTATCAACAAATAAAACATGTTTAATGATGAATAAATAATACCAAGAATTTTCTAACTTCATCTGTATATATATATATATATATATATATATATATATATATATATATATATACATACATACACATGCAAAACGCATACATAATTATTTAACAAGAATGGTGTTGACAGTGACATTGAAGTTTATCCAGCTAACCAATTGTCGGGCTGTGGTTCATCTTAACTTAATATCTTTTCTCTTAAGTTAGAGTTTTTTAAAGTAATCTGAGCTTTAATGAATAATTAGGATGTATAACAGGTTGTGAAGTGAAATTGTTATGAGGAGTTTTAATTGAATAAATTTTGCGTTTGTACAATCGTTTAGAATT
This sequence comes from Octopus bimaculoides, assembly GCF_046866305.1. Classification (NCBI taxonomy): domain Eukaryota; kingdom Metazoa; phylum Mollusca; class Cephalopoda; order Octopoda; family Octopodidae; genus Octopus; species Octopus bimaculoides. The sequence continues at coordinate 43,911,456 of NC_142934.1, forward strand.
TATTCGTGCATATAGAAATTTGTAATCAGATGTGAATATATATATGTATCATCTTAAAGTCAGAAGAGTTCACATGATAATGTACTAAGGTGAAAGTTTGATAGGCAGATGTGCCAATACATACACTATTAATTAATTTTAATTGGATATTAATAGGTTATTCAATGTTTTGTTTAGAGAATGTGAAGATTAAAACTCAGAATTCTGTCTTTTGTTATTTAGGGTTTTTCACCAGTTTATGTTGGGAAGATGTTCGTTATCACTTGAGAACATCATTGGTCGGCTTGTTACTTCTAGGTGATAATTGTTCTAGATGTAATTTGGCTATTATTTAGAAATCTTAACATTTTTGGTTAATATTTCTTTTATTCTGTTTCAAGCATGGGTATTTTAGCATACATTATTCTTGACTAATCAAAATATGAAAACTGCGGCGAGCTGACAGAATCGTTAGCACGCCGAGGGAAATGCTTAGCGGTATTTCATCTGTCTTTACGTTCTGAGTTCAAATGCGGCTGACGAAATCGACTGTTTCATTCTTTCGGGGTCGATAAATTAAGTCGAGGTAGTCGACTGACCCGGCCCATTCCCTCTAAATCTTGTGACTCTAGTAGAAAGGATTATAAAATGTGTGCAAAAAAAAAGGTTATTCGGCGAATTTTTAGATATATTTATAACGTTCATGAGTGTTTGGTGTTTCGGTTACATGAAACTGAGAAACATTTTCTGAAGTCATTTGATTAAAATACTATTTTACTCTACATTTAGTACTTGGTATTCGAGTAATATGTTCTCATTCTTGTTTTGTAAATATGTACTCACGTCTGTGTTTGCATATATATTGTGTGTATATTTATCTCTCTGTGGAGACGCAATGGCCTGTAATTCAAACGGTCAGCCTTGTCACACTGTGTCACGCTGAATATCCCCGAGAACTACATTATGAGTACACGTGTATGTGGAGTGCTCAGCCACTTGCACATTAATTTCACGAGCAGGCTGTTGCGTTGATCGGATCAACTGGAACCCTCGACGTCGTAAGCGACGGAGTGCCAACAACAACAACGTATCTCTATGCATGTATCTTTATCTATCTGCATGCGTTGATACTAAATACAGCGCCTATGACATATACAGTATTTTACTGCTGTAACCGATGTTATGCTGACATTTATTTCCGAAAATGTACAAAATAGTAGAAAAGCATTTTAAAAACATGAAGTTTTTCCATGATTAACAAAATCTGATATTTTGCTTGCTACCTTGTCTTCTCTTTATTAATGTATTACGTTGTTTAGTTTTAGATTACATTTCAAAGCTTAATTCTTTTCTTCATTTTGTTCTTTTTTTGTTCTATAAAGGTTATTTGGAAGTTACTTTATGCCTAAGGTGTTTAAATGGTAGAAAATGCATTAATTTGTGAAATATAAGATGTAATTAAGAAAAATTCGGAGAGGCAAAAGGAAAAAAATATATTTCTTTGCTTTTTTTGTAAGAGATTATCTCGAGGTTAAATTGTTGTCTCAAAAATTAGAACAGATAATTTAGAAATAATTTCCAGCAAACAAACATGTAATAACGATTTTAGTTTGCCAGAAGGGTAACAAACAGATTATATTACCTTACAATACAGCGCAAAATATTGCCTGCAATACATGGCAATACGCATATCACTATTAAACGGAAGATTGGTAAAATGTAAATATATATACATACACGTAAACCTGCACAATGCACAAAATACACACAAACACACACATCGCACACATACACTTTTACGTGAATACATACTTAAAGTTATACATATTTTTTTTAAGATATCTGAAAATATGTATTCTGTGCCTGTACATATCCTTTCATTTGTCAACATATCACACAATGAAGTGAACAACTAGAAACATTAGAGTAACTATACTGACGATAATTTAGCAATACGATAAAATCTATGCTTGCTGTTGGCAACAGCTTTATGTTAGGAAGTTCTTGAATATCCTCTAAATCGCTAATCATGTGATTGTGCCAACATCATTGATTGAGATAGTAAACTCTAGAATATTTACTACAAACAAAAATAAATGCTGATTATCTAAAACAAATCCGACAGATCCTCGACACTATAGGCTTATGATATGTTTGCCAACGACATACAAATATTTTGCACACGCAATAGCAGCTATATTCTATTACAGGATTTTGAAGGAGATATAATCTGTAAAACTCGGCTAGGGTAAATTGCAAAATATTTGAAGACAGGAAAAAGCGAGAGAGAAAATTATGACTTTCCGACAAAACTTTCATAGAATACGAATGGTGTGGATACTCAGTTATTTCAACTATGCAACAGAAAACAACAGAAATTGCCAAACTAGTAAATAAAAAGTACCGTAGCCCTATAAGAAAATTACTAATTCGGCCAGATTCCTAGAAAAACCTGCTAGTGTGACTGGCGTTTACACTACCCATATACTTGCTAAATGAAATCAGGCAAATTTACTAATGTAACAAACGCAAATTATTATAACGTCCTCTTGACCCAGATATCATAATATTAAACACGGAATACACATACAAATAGTCAGAAACTGTTGAAATGTGTACCCGATATAGAAGATGGACAATGATTGAAATAGCACTACAAACGAGTTAAACAGCTGTTACAATCTAAACAGAAAGGCATAATTAAGATAACAGTATAATACACAAATCAACAGCTTTAAAATAGTAAGCTTATATGTTACGTGACTTGAAGAGCTTAGCTAAAAAAACAATAAAACAGGAAGTTATAGTGTAGCGAAGCTACAATACAAAAGGTAATAACTCAAGGAAATTCACTTACAGCATTCAGTGAGAGTGAGCCTTAATGTAGATTTATAAAACTGTATAACAAAAAATTGATTTTGGCAAGGAACTTTGAAGGAAAGACAATTAAATTCATTAATGAATTAAAGTCATGAAATTCGTGATATATATATTTGCATGTGAATAAATAAAATATTAAGCATAAACTTTCGACAGTGGACAAAAAGATTTAAAGAAAATAACAGGAAGGAAATAATTTTATTAGACTGAAACAATGTTTACGCAAAAAATATCTATAAGAAAGGAATCACAGGAAAAGATTCTACCATCTAAAGCAGAATATTAGTATGGAGAATAAGAAAATTGACTAAATCAATGTGTATGGTAATCCAGACATTCAACATAAGAATGCATCCAGACACATGCTTGTAGGTAGATAAATACATTCAATAATATATGCATAATTCGACGGAAAAAAGTGGTTTACGCATATACGGAACATGGCAGTTTTGCTTTGTTTTTTCACTACGGTAAGGAAATATTTGACGTGTATTTCGAGACTGACAATGATATCAAAGAAAAAAAAACTTTTCGCACACAATATCTGATTGCTTGCAATTAATATATTGCTGGAAATAATGTTGAATATCCGACAAACTGCAAGTATCTAAACAGAAAATATATGAATATGGCGAAAGTATTATGCAAGAAAAAGTATAGTGTAGTACTTGATGCGCAATGCCTGCATGAATGGGAAACTTGCGATGGCTGAATTGCTTTTGATCATAGTTTGCTTCTAAGGACTACAAAACATCCAATACACGATGGCTGTCGCAACACCAACAATAGCAATAACATTATCACCTACAAAATGATAGCCACAGTACAGCGAGGACAACAGTGATTCTGACTGTATTTCCTCTAACAACTAATAAAAATAATATGTGTCGACTGAATGTAATCTCTGGATGTGCGAAAAATAACAGTAAAATTTCACAGAAATAAATATTTACCGTCTGAATAAGAAGAATACAGAAGATAGTATATTGCCAGTTAAACACTATCACTGTATTACATTCGACGGTTCCTAGAAGAGAAATCTCTCATCGAGACCGCGACGTCAGATCATTTTCTGTCAAAAGAGTGCCTTATGATTTAGTATTATTCGCCCATAATCTATTATCTTTAGTGTGTCAAATCATTTTGTTTGCTAACCTTTCACACACGATCTTCTGTTTATTCAACAATTTGCAGGTGATACCATCGTTTTTTCTTCACCTGATACTTTGCACACATCTGTCAATCGCATACAACAAAGCCATCTCCAGCCAAATTAACAGTGACTATATTCTCAATGGCCACAGATGTTCTCTATAGAATCAAGTTAATCTTTTCTCTTTTAACTTCACAAAAACAATCATCATACTAAATATATTTTAAATTAAATATTCAGTAAATTGCATTCAGTTTTATTGTTTTAAACAGTGTCTGGTATTTTAGACAAAACAGTTAATTCCGCTTTATTTAAGAAACAACTTTATATACAAAGAACATTAATGCCATTATTAAATTTAAATGACGTGTTTAGGAGGAATATAATGCGAAAAACCTTGACATTTATGTATTTTAGTTGATGTTTACGTTTTCTATTAAAAATAACATTGAAACAAAAATGACACGTGAGTAATCTTATCTTAATAAATAATTAATTAATCAATTGTCTAACACTACGGTTTGTTTACATATTTCTTTACCTTCGGCTATTGATGTAGAGTATAAAATATACAAAAGAAAAACTGAACAACAAAGTGTCGTTTTCCGCCGTTCGTTAGCTGAAAGAACTTAGGCATGTATAGATTATTACACAATATTTCTAACGCACAAATAGAAATTCAGTTGATTCGTTATTGATGTTTATTATTTATTAATTGTAATGTTAGAGAAAGAGCCAGAGAGAGAGAGAGAGAGAGAGAGAGACATACGGAGCAAAGTAGACTGAGAGAGACAGAGCAATAGAGATTGAGAGACACAGAGTGATAGAGACCAAAAGACACAGCGATAGAGAGAGTGTCTATTATGATATGAATACATTTTTAACAGAATTTTAGACATTTGGAGCTCAGATATTAATTTCAATGATCCTATGATTATAGTCACACAAAAGGGAAAGAACGGAGGCGTATGTGCAATTCTCTAGTAAGACATTTTAAAGTGTATACTGCAGAATATTCTTTAAGTTTTCTTCTGTTGCTGCGTGTACGAATTTAAATTGCACAGCTAATCCAAAATAGACCACAACATTCGGATACGTATGGGATGCTGTATCAACATTCTGACACCATACATTATTGGGATCTCCGATAAATAATTACGATATACATACACACGAAAACAGACACGTACATGTATACACACACACGCATTCGGACGCAAGCACATGCGTATACGTGTATTTTGTTTTCCCCGTTCTTCTTTTTCCTGTACAGCATTGATTTTACAGCTATATACAACGTATTGTTCTCTGTTACTATTTCCTTATATATACATATATGTGTGTGTGTGTGTGTGTGTATGTGTGTAAATATAATCTCTCTTTTACTCTTTTACTTGTTTCAGTCATTTGACTGCGGCCATGCGGGAGCACCACCTTTAGTCGAGCAAATCGACTCCAGGACTTATTCTCTGGATGCCTAGTACTTATTCTATCGGTCAATTTTGCCGAACCGCTAAGTTACGGGGACGTAAACACACCAGCATCGATTGTCAAGCGATGTTGGGGGGACAAACACAGACACACAAACATACACAGACACACATATATATATATACATATATATACGACAGGCTTCTTTCAGTTTCCGTCTACCAAATCCACTCACACGGCTTTGGTCAGCCCGAGGCTATAGTAGAAGACACTTGCCCAAGGTGCCACGCAGTGGGACTGAACCCGGAACCATGTGGTTGGAAAGCAAGCTACTTACCACACAGTCACTCCTACATATATATATATGTGTGTGTATGTGTGTGTGTGTGTGTGTGTGTGTGTGTGTGTGTGTGTGTGTGTGTGTGTGTGTGTGTGTGTGTGTGTGTGTACATCTGTATACATATATGCTATGGAGAAAAGGCTTGTATTCCTACGCAGGAAATATGGGAGAATGTCTTTGGGGGTTTCAAAATGCACTTGACTCTCAAAACGTGGAGTCGTTTTTAAATTTTGTAATTGATTTATTAAAATAACAAACCGGTTTCGACAATTTTCTTTATTCATGTTAAATCAGAAAAAGAAAGAAAGAAAGGGTTTGGGAAAGGTGAAACGTACGTGGAAAAATTCAGAAAATATCATGTTTAAAAAGTCAAAATTGTTCATAAAAATTTGAAATAGACCTTATTATAAGCTCGATGCATTTCTTAACAGTCGCACGTGATTGAAAGTGATATTGAGTTATATCAGCTATTAGATACCATAAAATATATGTGTGTGTGTGTCTCTGTGTGTGTCTGTGCATGAGTGTGTATGTGCGCGCGCGTGTTTCAGCGTGTGAGTGTGTGCGTGTCCTTTTTCACAAGTCACTTTTATTTATTCCTTCGACAGTGTGTCCCAATAATTTATCTAAGATAAACTAGGATTTTTACTCTATCAGTTGTTTGTCTCTTACTATTTCTCTGCTGATTTTGTGTAAAGGAATTTTATAGTTAGTCTTACCCACCTCCACCTCCCCTCTACCTAGAATCTATTTTCCTTACACTAAATGACATCTGTAAACACATTCGCCTTATTTCTTTTGGGGGCCATCTACCCTAATCATTAGTCATTTGATTTTGTTTAACTTACGATGTTAATAAACTTCCTTTATTGTATATTGTCCCCATTTCTTCATCTGTACTAGCTGCATCAATGCTCTACTAACTTCCTACATCTGCATCTACGGATCTACTTTATGAATGTATGCATGTGTGTGTGCATGCGTATATGTATGTATGTATGTATGTATGCATATGTCTACGTATGTGTGTATGTATGTATATATTATGTATATGCGTATGTATGTGTCATTTTGCTCTCCAACATCACAAATATTGCTCTCGTTTGGCTTTCAGTTTTTCTATTTGTTTGATTCGTTTTTTTTTCTTATCCATGTTGGTTTTATAACTTCCACGTGTATTATAGTTTATTATTTTATGTAGTTCTTGGGGGATGCGGGGATGGATCATTCTGAGTCATGATCAAGCAGACATATTATCGTAGGTGTTCAAGGAGTGACCTAATACTGCTGTTTTGTATATCATATAGTATATTGTCTACGCTTTTCTTCAAGTAGCAAAAGTATAAATTCCACCTTTCAATAATACTTTGTAGGGACTTAGCGAATAACCACCCGTATTTACTGCAATATCCAAGGTGCTGAGAAACACTGCTTGTGACACTAGAACCAGAAACTGAATAATGCGATATAGAGCAATATTTGGTTGGTTAGGATATGAATGTCTTTGAGCCCTTGATGCTTGATCACTGTTTAAATGCAGATAAGCAACGAAGGTAACAGCAACAAGCAGTTTTCTTACACAAACCGTATCAAATACAGACATCCAAATGATATCCTAAGTGAATAAAGAAATAAAACAAACTATTAACGTAAGAATATTAGTAATTCTCCATCATATAACATGAACAAAAGAAAAATTACCTACATCCCATTATGTGAATATAATTCTGTTGCTTATATAAACGCTTATAAATGTTTTTGTACTTGCCTATGTCCGCCTACTGCAACGCTGTATAATACAGTTCTGAATTCACATTTCTCAAAAAGTAATTTCATGCAATTTAAGGTTGTAAATATAAAAACTATAATTATAAACGTTGTGAATGAAAATGCATTTGTAAACATTATTTATGCATATAAAAACTAAGCAGAAATTTCATATCATTTTAAATAGTAAATTAAGTAGTAAATCTTAAATTTTGAATTTGCAGTCGTTCATTAAAATCGCATTGATCATCATTTTCAGGACTGAATAAAATCTTCATAATTATTTGGTGAACGTTATCATCGCACAAGTCGCTTCATCATTGCTGCCTGTAATTACAGATTACACATCATCTACTTCTTCGTCATCTTCTTACAGATACTTGCCTACCACATCATTCATGGTATGCGAAATTTTATATTGCTTGAATCATTTTGAGAATAACGTCAGCTTTTTTTTTTTTTTGCATTGAATGAATGATCTGCTCACGAATATAGAAATTTATGTAACTCTTGTCTTGCCTCGTTCTCTGTGCGTTTAATCTCCAAATTATACGCGGGTGTTGTATTTTTGTCTTAAAATAACCTATTCATACCAGCATAAAACAGTTGCAAATGGCTGCTAGAAATTACTGCTTGGTCACTATTCAGCATCACTTTCAATAAATGCGATGCACATTAATTCCAAACGAACAACATTCTGCAGTGTACCAAGTTGAAAATTCGAACCTTCCCTTCTCAAAATATATAATTAGGGCAGCATAAAGTTATACATCGGCAAATATTGAGGTGGTCAAGTACATGCGATGTAAGGAAAAGGAATATTCGAGATTTTAATCCCCCAAATGAGGTCGTTGTTTAGTTGGGCACTGAGATTGCTCTGATTTAAACACTGCTTACAGAATACCATGATTGTTGGCAACCAGATAACTCGGCACTTGGAGAATAGCCATAACCCTATTCAATGAAATGAACCTTTGTTTCCGGATCAGAAAGATGCGGCTAAGTTTGATACTTTGCCAATTCCAGCTTCCAGTAGAATTTCCGACTTTCTCCCATTTATTTCCGTGACACCTAATTTGCACAAATTATGGAAAACCCATCATCTTCTGAAATGCTTTGCCTGGAGAGTAGTCGTACATCTCTCTGGGCGTATCATCTGAGTGTGTCTCATCTCTCTGGGCGTATTAGTGCGCAATAAGTATCGTATTCGGTACTCTCTCATTGCATGCTTTGCCTTCAATGTGAATCTCCCTTCATTAGAATTTTTTCATCTGTGCACGTTGCTGTTATGAGTAGTGTCATCCCTCAAAAAACTGTGGCTTTCCGCAGGTGTTTGACAGACGACACACTGCTTCATCACAAACTCAACGATGGCATGATGACTCTGCTCAGAACCCATTATTTGCCTGCAAAAAAGAAGAAGAAGAAGAAGAAGAAGAAGAAGAAATGTTACTGTCGATGAAGAGTTAATCTACCAGACTCTTCCCGTTTGAACGACATACCTCAATTAATACAAAAGATATGCACACTTTTGCTTTACTTTCGAAACATCCCTTGTGTGTATACACAGACACATACACTCATTCACACACACATACATTCACACACAAACACACAGACACACACACACACACACACGTACACACATACACACACATGTAGATATGCTTGTGCGTCTGTAATATGTACATATACGTCCATTTATGGCTATATATATGTATGTAACTATGTATATGTGTGTGTATATATATATATATGTATATATATACATATATATGTGTATATATATATATATATATATATATATATATATATATATATATATATATATATATATATATATATATATATATATATATATATATATATACATTAATACATACATACATACATGCATACATACACACGTGTGTCTATCCATATTCTCATACACATATATACATTATGCATGTACATACATGTACATGAATATGTAACTTTTCAATTACCTTTCCCTCGTTTTTTTTAGTGACGGTTTTTCTATTCCCTGCAGCAACTCTAGTAATATATCTCAACTTTATATGCTGTTGTAAATTTAAAGAACAGTAAATATAAAACAAGAACTAAATAATAATAATAACAACAATGATAATAACAATAATAATAATAATAATAATAATAATAATAATAATAATAATAATAATAATAATAATAATAATAATAATAAAGACTTTAAAAATATAATGAATGTCGAACTAATATATCGAAGAAACAGAGTAAATTGGAGTTAGTTACCAATAGCGGTCATTATCCACCCCCAAATGATCTGATGCAGACAATTCATTATTTATATTTAAGTAATGGGTTGCCATTAGGAATAATTTGAGAGTTTCGTTAGTCCCAGATGAGTAATTAAAAACTCATTAAAAGGACCTATTTGAGAGATCAGTTCGATAGTATTGGCGAGAATTCTCATAATGTGTATGAAGGAAGACAGAAAAGCAGGAAATGAAGGGGAGGCAAATAATGACAGGCGATAGAGGACAGACTGAATAGTTTCCATTGTATGTGTTAGTATGAGTGAGTATAAGAATACATATATGCGCCAGTGTATGTGTGTTTTGTATGCGTTTGTGTATGAGTTAGTGTATGTACGCATGTATTTAAATATTCAAGTATATTTGTGTGGGGATGTGTGATATGAAGAGATAGTATGGAGAGTTTGAAGTGTATTAGAAAATTGATTTGTTGCTGGGAAATAATTTAAAGTGTGTGGATGTGCTGTGTTAGAGTTTTCAGTACATTATATAACAATACAGAGGAAAAGCAACTATTTTGGGTGGAAGGAGTATTTGTAAATATAGAATGCAAGAAACAAGCGAGAGATTAAAAAGAAGCAAGGAAAATATGAGAAAATGAAAAAATAAGGCATGCTTGTGTGGTAGAAGCTTACTTCTCAACCACATGGCTCCGGGTTCAGTCTCTGCGTGCGTGAGACGTATGGCATGCGGCTTCTGCTATAGCTTCGGGCCGATCAAAGCATTGTATGTAGATTTTGAAGACGGAACATAAAAGAAGCCCATTGTATATAAATGTGCGTGTGTGCGTGTATCTCTGAGACTGTGTCTGTATGCATGTCTCTGATCCTTTGTTTGTCCTCCACCGCTTGACAACGGGTGTTGGTTTGTTTACCTCGCCGTAACTTAGCAAAAACACCCCCATAGAATAAGTACTAGGCTTCATATAATAAGTCATATATATATATATATGTATGTATATGTATATGTATATGTATATGTATATGTGTATATATATATATAGTTAAAGTCTGTCATACCGGCCATGACGAAGGGAAATAGCCCTGAAACTCGAGTCGCCTTTATATATATATATTTATATTTATATATTTATATATTTGATCCTTTATATTGAACACTCAATATTTCATCTACATTCAATACTTTCTTTCATGGTGCCATCCATTTTTATGTTATTTTATTTTACATTGTATATTGTATATCATATTATATATTGTATATTCCATATTCTATACCCCACATTAGTTCTGCAGGAATATAAATAAAACATAAAAAACAGACAGTGTTGGAACTCTTTTAAGCAAATATATATATATATATATATATATATATATATATATATATATATATATATATATATATATAATAATAATAATATTATTAGGGACAAATCCACACAGTCTCAGAGATGCACGCACACACACACATTTATATACAATGGGCTTCTTTTATTTTCTGTCTACAAAATCTACATACAATGCTTTGATCGGCCCGTGGCTATAGCAGAAGCCGCATGCCATACGTCTCACGCACGCAGAGACTGAACCCGGAGCCATGTGGTTGAGAAGTAAGCTTCTACCACACAAGCATTTACTTTATATTATACTCATTTATTGTGCTTTTAATTATTAATTTTTCTATATGTGATAGTGGATTTTCATCGATGAGTTCTTGGAAATTGGTTATTTTCCCTAAAACTATATATATTTATATATATATATATATATATATATATATATATATATATATATATATATATATATATATATATATATATATATATATATATATATATATATATATATATGTATATACACATATAAATATACATACAAACACACACACACACACACACACACACACACATATACGTACATATATATATATATATATATATATATATATATATATATATATATATATATATATGATGATTGCCACTTCCTTACCGAAGAAGTCCATCTCTTCAATTAATAAATACTGTCATGAGATCTTACACGACTAGCAAGTCCTGTTCTTAACAAGCAAACTTTACTGCAGACCTAACAAAATTTTTAAAGCAGATTAGTGTCTAAGATTGTAGTTAAGTCCTGTCTACGGAATGCTCGTTTCAAGATAGTTTGTTCAATTCTTCGAACTTCAAATGCTTTACATGTATTGTAGATCCTTTGTTACCAAGCGACTATCTTGCGTCATCTGCTCCCAGTCTTCAACTTTATCATTAAGGGTCTTAAGGTTGCTTTTGACAGCATCCTTAAAACGTTTCTTAGGTTTATGTCTCAGAAGTTTGCCACGCTGCAACTCCCTGTAAGACAACTGCTTTGGCAACCTGTCATCCTGCATTCTAGCAAGGTGCACAACCCAATGCATCTGATTACGTAATAAGATCATTTCAATACTGGATGTGTTAGCTTGCTGAAGAACAACGATGTCTGGTGTTAAAGACCTCCATTTAATGTCAAGTATTCTCCTTGGGCAAGTGTGATGAAATCTTTCTAAACCCTTGATGTGGCACCGATATGTCGTCCAGATCTCAGAAGATTACAGGAGGGCTGTTCTATATCAGGTCGTTTCTGCTACTGGTGCCAAATAACCCAGTATATATATATATATATATATATATAATTTTAGAGAAAAGAACCAAGGTTCATGAACTCAGCCATCGATATATTGTCTAAAACATACCACCTTGATTGTTCTTGAGAGTTATCTGCAAATTACACACCATCATTGTATGTTTGTGTACCATAAACCATATTTGACTGACTGTGGTAGAACTGAACCCTAGACTGATGCCTATACGCAAGAAGTGGTTGTGCGTTTAGTTGCCCATAACTGTAAATTGATTTTGTTTCATTGCAAATTGTTTTCGAAGAAAATTGGTTGAACTTAGTATCATTCCCAGTTATCTTACTAGTAAACGCTGGAGCTTTTACATCGTAGTTCCTACTAGCTGGAATAGCATAGAGATTCCCCTCAAACTGGAAGTTAATTTTGTAACTGGCTTGACATTCTGGATAGTTTAATAACATGGAAATAGTGTGACAAAATTTAAATTATACACGTGTAAGTGATAGCCATCCATTGCAGAAATTCCGAGATTAACATAAAGAAAGCAGTTTTCGAAAATTATGCCTGTTTGAATTTTGTATTCTATTTTTTGAACAAATATAGCTCTCTATCATATTTTGTATGGAAAGGATGAACATCTATCCTTTAGATAAATATTTTAGTTTGTCGGTTTCCGCTGACTTGCACTACGATCATTTGCTTTATATTTTTACATATGAAATATTCTCTTTCTAGATTCCGTAAAATGTTCGCTATCGATTTGATGAAGGGGGTATTTAATGAAACCTTTGGAGCTTCTGTTACAATGTTCAAGAAACAACGATGTAACGGGAGTAGTAAAGCGTCCGATTGAATGCTTTCTGGAAATTTATTTAAAGTTTTTCTTTGTTCAAGGAATTCGAACCTCTGCAAAGCCAAATTTTCCTGGTACGATAAATGAAGTTCCATTTCAATGTGGTAAATTAGCAGAATTGCGCTATCTGTTCCAGTTCTTTACACTTTCGGCTTAATTTTCACGTAGGGATTAGGACACCATTGAGAGCCATTGTTACCTACTCGACACTGGGTAATAACGATTATCAGAGTTACGATTCTGACGACTCTGTTCATTTCACTTGTGCTAACATTTGAAATTATCTCTGATGTTTGGAATACTGTTCTTATTACAGGAAAGATTTGCAATTTTTCTCTCCTTTCATAGAATAAATTTCACCAACGCTGTCTATCAATGAGCCTCATTACCACCGTGGCCATTTTCAAAATATATTCTGGTGAAAAGGCAGAAACAAACAACAATTAGGAACATTTCTTCTCGTCAATGAGAAATATGTAAACAAATTAAACCTACTTTATCTTTCTTGATTATAATGACAATAGCAAGAAAACCAACAATTTTAACTTACATTGGGGAAAACACATTATAACAAGCTAAACAGGAGCTGCATAAGATTGCATCTTTTAGCAATAAATTGAAAAATAATAACAATAATATAAATCAATAAAAACAGCATAACATGTTCATTGTATTTTTATTTGTCCAGAAGGATGTGAAATGAGAAAGCATTACAAGTAATAAAACGGAAATATTATCTTACATATATGTACGTACGTGTGTTTGTATTTATGTATGTATGCATGTATGCATGCATGTATGTTTGTATGTATGAATTTCTATGCATTTAAGTCTGTGCATGTGTGTTCATATATATATATATATATATATATATATATATATATATATATATATATATATATATATATATACATATTGCGTTTCTAAATGTTTATGCTCCTAAGTTTGTGTTAGTGTGCATGTGTATGTGTATTAGTGTGCGGATATATGTTCTTCAATGCTTACGTGTATGTGTGGGTTGTGGAGTTAGAAGGATAGGCTAAAGAAGAATTTAATGTAAGGAAATAAATTATGAAGGAGATATTGAAGATTTGGAATTTGTAATGCATTAATGATGTAGGCAGAAATAGAAATAAGGATAGAATGAAAGGAAAAATGAAAAATGAATTAACAAAAAATGAGAATGGAAAACTCAGTAATCATTATAAAGACATAAGAGAATAGACATATTAAAATGTTAAATATAACTGCTAGCGATGATGATGGTGGTAGTGGTGGTGGTGCAAAGGAGGACGCGACGAAGTTGATGATGCTGGTCCTGGCGATCATCATGGGGCGCAGGGAGAGGAGGAGGATAGTGATGTTGATAATATTCTTTTAGTTTGCCTCGAGGTTCCATTTATACATAAAATATCTTACCAAATATTTCAGAAAAATGGAAGGTTGTTTGTATACACACACACACAAACAAAAACACTCCACAAACACACACAACCACACAAACATTTCACACACACACATATCTGGGTGCCCTCACGCATAGACAAGCGTATCTATATACATAAATGTGTAATAGTGTCTGTCTCTGTGTGTGTTTGGTGTTACTCTAACTCCTCCCACACCCTCCAACCAATTTTAATGATTTTTGGCATATAGGTAGATCACATGCCCTGAAGTTCAAATAAAGCCGGAATTTTTCGAAAACTTATGCTCCGTTGGCATCGATTCTTATGAGCTCAATCGCGCGTTTGAATGGAAATTCTCATAACGATGTTATTTTTCCTGCAGCTTTTGCATTTTTTGTCTGATTTTGATGAAAACAATGAGTGGGCGAGGCTCATTGCAGTCAGTTGATGTCAGTATGTGGCTGCACCGTTGAACACGTTGTCGTCGGCTGCAAAAACTTAGCTCCATCAACAAAACTCCGTCGCCTGCTCTGACCCATTTTCCTCAGCCTGCCACACATCTACTCATCCTGCAACAGCCTGCCGAACCAGATATAACATGTTCTTGGTTCATAGTTGCACAGGGAAAGTAGAAGATTTCAATACAAGGCCAGAGGTGGGCTTAACTTCAACATGGAAAACACGAGCAACGACGAGTCCAACAGCTAGTATACATACATACATACACATATATATATATATATATATATATATATATATATATATATATATATATATATATATATATATATATATATATATATATATATATATACATGAAGGGTACAGGGAGCACTAGCGTTGCTAGAAATACGTGGCATAGACCCTTTAGACACATAAAGCACTTGTTCTATTTTAAATGAGAGGAGAAACAACCTCCCCACTGCAAGCGAGGTGCATTAGATTAGCATGGCAATTTTGTATAGAAATTAATACTCGTCAATTCTGTTTACTTCATTTAGAGTGGTGAAGCTGAATTTTCGCCTGTCAGAATTATGGAAAATACAATCGGAATCGGTGGCTTTTTCCGCAAGTTAGTAATGTGTGGCTAGACGCAATTTAAAGCCTAAAATGAAATAATCCATAGTCACTAAAAGTGACCAAGAATGCAGGGAACACCAGCTTCGCTGGAAATATGTGATAGATTCTTTAGCTACATAAAACACGTTCTATTTAAACTGAGAGAAAACACATCCCCACTCCAAGCGAAGTGAATTACTTCATTTTGGATTGAAATTGCATCTACTCACATTACCAGTTGGCAAAATCGGCCACTGATTAATATGCGAATCTAACGCATCTCGCTTGCAGTGGGGAGGTTTCAAATAGAACGTTATGTGGCTGAAAATCTATGACTTTTATTCTATGAACACTGGTTATGCCTGCACGCTTGGTCACTTTTAATCACGGTGAATTACTTATCGCGTCTAGCTACCTTAATGATTTTATTCACACACACTTACACACATATGTATATATATATATATATATATATATATATATATATATATATATATATATATATATATATATATATATATATATATATATACATATGTGTGTGTGTAATAAATATATATATATATGGGGGTGGCTGTGTGTGCGTGTGTGCATGTGTGTGTATACATGTATATAGTGCATCTATATAAGACGTAGTGGAGGCGCGTGGCCTAGTGGTAAGGGTGTCAGCACCATGATCGTAAGATTGTGGTTTCGATTCCTGGACCGGGCGACGCGTTGTGTTCTTTAGCAAAACACTTCAGTTCATGTTGCTCCGGTCGACTCAGCTGGCAAAAATGAGTAACGCTGCGATGGACTGGCGTCCCGTCCAGCTGGGGAACAAAAACGCCATTGAATCCGGAAAACCGGGCCCATGATCCTGGCTAGGTTTTAAAAGGGAGCATTTATTATTTCTATTTATATAAGACGTAAGGATTTCGATAGAATCAGTTACTTGAAATGGTATGCACCAGGTAGTGTTGGGTCGTGTCTATGGTTCCGGTCTATGGTTGGTCCGATTCGAAATGTCAGATAGGATATTTCCGTTCTGTACACAGAGAAAACCAATCCTATGAGTATTTAGCGCCTAAGGGGCTAGACTAAATTACGCGTTATTTTGAGTAGTACGTTTTTGGTATATTTTAAGGTGTCCTTAAGTGGTGAATTCTCTTGGTGTATTATATCCAAATGAATAAGATACGATGGATAACTGGCAGCTCGTTACAGCTGTTTCTTACGTAAGTTTTTAAAATAAGAATGAGAACAGTACATCATTATAAAAGACTGTAATCATCCGATGAGAAGGAATTTTACAAAACAAAGGAATATCCAAGAACATCCCAATTCATAGTCGGCCTCGACAGACACATCCTTCTTGTATTCTTGGATATTCTATTGTTTTCTAAAATTACTTCTCATCTGATGATTACAATATTTTATAATGATGTAATGTTTGCATTATTTTATTAAAAGTTTGCGTAAGAAACAGCTGTAATGAGCTGACAATTAGACATCGTATGTTGTTATTCATTTGATTATGGTGTGTGTGTGTGTGTGTGTGTGTATGTGTGTGTGTGTGTGTGTGTGTGTGTGTGTGTGTGTGTGTGTGTGTGCGCGTGTGTGTGTAAGGCGGTGAGCTGGCAGAAACGTTAACACGCCGGGCGAAATGCTTAGCGGATTTTCTTCTGCCGTTACGTTCTGAGTTCAAATTCCACCGAGGTTGACTTTGCCTTTCATCATTTAGGAGGTAATAAATTAAGTACCACTTACGCACTGGGGTCGATGTAATCGACTTAATCCCTTTGTCTGCCCTTGTTTGTCCCCTCTATATTTAGCCCCTTGTGGGCAATAAAGAAATAAGAAACATTAGCACGCCAGGCGAAATACTTCGCGGTATTTCGTTTGGCTTTATGTTCTGAGTTCAAATTCCACCGAGGTTTACTTTACCTTTCATCCTTTCGAGGTCGATAAATTAAGTAGCGGTTGCCTACTGGGTCGATCTAAACGACTGCCCTCCCCCCAATCTTTCGGGCCTTGTGACTAGAGTATAAAATATTTTAGTGTGTTTGTGTGTATAAACGTCTGTATGTATTCTTGTATTCTACTTCACTGCTGCAACGGTGGAGCACCACCTGATGTTTTAGATGAACAAATCGACCACATGACTTCTTTTAACGGTTTTTGTTGCCGTGCCGCTAAGTAACGGGGACCTAAACGCATAGACACCTGTTGCCAAGCGATAGTAGAGGAGATAAACAGATGCAAACACACAAATATATACATACACACACACACTCACGCGCACAAATACACACAGACACACACACAAACACACACGTGCTCGCCCATACACACATACACTTGTACGACGGGCTTCTTTCGGTGTCGTCTACCAAAATCCACGCTCAAGGCTTTGGTCGGCCCGAGGTAATATAAGAAGGCACTTGCCCAAGGTGTCACTCGGTGAGACTAGACCCGAAACCATGTGTTTGGGAAGCAAGCTTCTTACCACACAGCTACGCGTTTATGTATGTATTAGTTTCAGCTGTGGGGCCGATGCTCTGCTGGAGCACTACCAACTACTGTTCCTACACCTCCATTATTACTTTAACAGTTGGCATTTGGTAAATGAGTGAGTTTGATGTAGCTGACTTCCTTCCAACCTCCGGGCATTAAGTTGATTTCCCTTGAACTTTTTTGATAGTAGGAGATCCAGTTTAGTTTTGAAGATATCTACACCCACAACATGTAGTCCTCTTAGTTACAGTCAACCTTTGGGGAAAGTCCTGCCAGAAACTTCCAGATGTATATTGCAGCATATTTTACCCATACTTTTTCCAGAGGTAAGGCCTTAATCTCTTGAGATTTTGCTGCATTGAGGTTATCTTTTTCGTGTAGCTTCGCTGGACTACTTCGAGGTCAAGACGACTTAGAACAAAAGTTCTTCAGAGGACAATTAGCTCTCTTGCTTACACAAACTGCTGAAGAGTAGCTGCTGCTGCTGCTGCTAAGCAAACGCGAAGGAGTTTGAGTAAGGTAACAGAATCAGTATATATGGACATTTCCCAGGCTGGTTTCTTCTGAAGTCGGGCCTTTCACCCTGAAATATAAGGATTTTTATAAAACTTTCTGTATTGTTGGAAACTATTTTATTTTCCCTTTTCGTTTCCTTCACAAACACACACACACACACACACACACACACACACACATACACACACACACACATGCGCGCATGGATATTGTTCCCACAGAAATGGGAGACTCATTTACTTCGTGTGATAATTTGGAAGTCTCAGTACAAAGTATATTATTCTACCATAATAACAATTGTTTCTGCACCCATTAGTAATATGCAAATCCCCCTGTTTTTTTTGTTTTGTTTTGTTTATATCTCCTATTTCATCTTCAAATACACTTTCCAAACTCTGAATTCATACTTTTAATTTTTAATCATGTGATCTATTATTACATATATATTTAATATACGTTTTCGTCTGCTACAATGTTCACTCATCGCCTTCTTAATCGTCATCATCGTTACTATCAACCACTTGACTGCAAATATGATCACCTTCATCATTATCATCATCATCATCATCATCATCATCATCATCATCATCATCATCATCATCATCATCATAATAATAATAATGATAATAATAATAATCAGTATCACTATCATTATTTATTTGAATTGATTATTATGAATCATTTAACTACTTATGTTGTCGGCAAATGTAATCCTGCAGTTTATAATAGCTTAACTATTTTGAATGCTTTTATGAACATATTACGTACATTTTCTGATCCATTTCATCATTAACTATGACTCATAGTGTCGATGTGCAACAATAACAACAGTAATAATAATAATAATAATAATAATAATAATAATAATAATAAAAGATAGTGCTCATGGGAACTGCCCATATCCTACGTAAAATACTGTCTATGTGATCTCAAATTTTAAAGCAAACATAATTTTCTTATGGTTTCTTAAACATTCACTTGAACAAAACTGTACAAATCCAAATATATGGTACCCTAGGCATAACACCTACATGAACTTCTAACTTGTTGTCTCTTGAGGTCTCTGGGTGAGACTTGGATCCAACTTGTACAAATGCAAAACAAAAGTCAAACATAAAATAATAATAATAATAATAAAATGGGCTACAGCAAATATTCTGCTTAATACCACAGATTTGCTTGTCAGTTGTTTGACCTTAACCAGTTGAGCATGTCCCTTGGTGGCTGACGATATGTGCATCTCTGATCATGAGCAGAAGTAGTGGGGTAGCATCATAGCCATCTGTTGAGAGGAATTCTTTGGGGTTTGAATAATTCACCATTGGAAACATGGGTGTTTTGCTCAACATCCTTAAACAACCCTTATTCAGGGACCTTTTGAGTGGGATGGGCTACTCGGCCTGAAGAAAATTCTAACTAGGCCCCATCTGCGAGGTCATGCACTGTTTGTATTGATATGAGATCCCCATGTCGCGCACGTGTGGTTGTGATGCATGTACCTGGTGTACCCTTATCAGACGGGTAGTCATGATGGGTATAATGGGCTTCGTATATTTTACCCCAGTGTCACTTTGATGGCATGCACTGCTCTCTCACTCAATAATAATAATAATAATAATAATAATAATAATAATAATAATAATAATAATAATTGTTTCTTTATTGGTCACCAGAAACGAACACTAAATATAGAGGACGATTCACAAACGAGGGACAATGGGGTTAAACGTGTGAAGAGCCAACATACAACAAGTAACAGAGAGCTTAAATCAACAATATGCTTCCACAATAGGGATGAGTTCCACCGAAGATGACCAACGACAAATTAAGCACTTTAGACCCCTTAACATCAAAGTCTCCTAGGGAAAGCATCCCTCTTCTTCCTTACATCCTCCTCCTTAGAGTAGGTTCATTTACGCAGCCACTCTTGCCTCATTCACCCAC
This sequence comes from Octopus bimaculoides, assembly GCF_046866305.1. Taxonomy (NCBI): domain Eukaryota; kingdom Metazoa; phylum Mollusca; class Cephalopoda; order Octopoda; family Octopodidae; genus Octopus; species Octopus bimaculoides. Next base: position 43,932,148 of record NC_142934.1, read on the forward strand.
CTTTTAATTAACTTACTTGGTGACATACCTCCCTCTCCAGCCTCGATTTCCTTTTCAGGTGGAACACGAAAAAGTGAATGAGGCTTTAGGCCAAAGAAGAGAGTACCCGTCTTCAATCCTTTCAATCGTGTCCACCACAGAACCTCTTTTGCCATAGCTATTAGACAGAAAAAATTGGCCTACCTCACAATGGACTCGGATGATAGCCGGATCCGTCCCACATGTCACAATAACTGTTCGACAAATCTCCACAATTCAGCACTGCGTGGACACTGTAGAACTGATTCATCGCTCCGCGTGCATCTTGGAAAAGCCCGACTGACAGCAAACTCGCGGAAGACTAAATACACCAGCCTATTCAGCCACGAAGCGGGGAAAGGGATGACAGTCAGGCGGTAGTATATAACGGATGCGATGTACAAATTCGACAACTCCACCCGATCTTTCATGAACAGCTTTCTCACAGCCAATTTCTAGGTGGGACTGGCCACCTTGTCTGTCACCTCACCCCTGTTCTTGTACACTTAGAAATCTTGACTGAAAAAGATCTTGAGCCACTTAAGAGGTCATTCTGTCCAGCGCCCCACAATTCTGTCGGTTGGCATAGGCCTGATTCCACAGCTGCCGAGCTGCAGGTCCACTAGCTTCTCCTGGTTGATCGTTGCTTCTCTCATCGATTAGTATTCCCTTAGGGTAGTGCCGACCATCTCGATTTCCGAAATGCTTAACACTATCCCGGTGACGTCGTCTGCATACGCCGACACGAACGCACCGCATCCCAGTTCACGCAGGATGCCCCTCGAAGCCTCTAGCTTCCGAAGTAATGACTCAAATACCATTTCTTAGAGAAGAGATAAATGTTGACATATTTGAAGAACCGAAAGGGTGTTACTAAAGGATTCCGAGAGCAGGCCATTTGTTTTGATCACCAAACAGATGTCACTGTACATAGCAGCGACCCACCTTTGAGAACAGAACAGAAACCGGCTGCCTTGAGGACAGCCTCCAAATGCAGATGGTCTACACCATCAAAATTTTTCGGGTAATCGAAATGGACCAGAGCCCAACCCATGTTCACTCCCAAAATGGGGCTTTGCTTAAGAAACGTCAGCTCCACAAACGCTGCAGCTAGCTAGCAAAATAATTTAAACAACAAATTACAGTATATAACCTTCTAAAACGAGCGAATTAATCACAGTTACAGCTCTCCAAAAACACACCTCCAGCTATGGTGACAACAACAACAACAACAACGACATCAATAATTATTGTTATTATAATTCATATGAATTTTAATAACAATTGTTATCATTATTTTTATCATTAATTTATTGCTTATAAAAATCTTCTGACTAGTGGCCACCGTACCTGGTCTGGAGAGGCCCAACCTTAGGTAGGTGAAATCACGTATCACAACAGCACACAACAGCTGTATCTAATGGGGCTTTCCCAGCACTGTGGAATTTTGTATATATGGCCAGGAATAAGAAAACCCAATAAAAGCCAGGTTTTTGATGTTTTGGCGCTTTAGAAATTTACTCAATTTTCTAAATGTAAAACTATTTCTCATATTACTATTAATATGGTATTTATCAATATTGTGTCTTAGTACATGCTCTGAGAATTTGGTTATAGAAATGTTATAGATTTATAGTACTTATATCAAATTCTCTATTCTAGGTGATTCTGATTGACAATATTGACCTTTGATAACAACATTGACCTTTGCTTAATTATATGAAAGAGTAATGAAGATAATTTCTACTTATTTCTGCCAGATTTTAAAATATTATTCTTTGAGAATCTGAGTTACTCTGGCTTTTATTCAGGTGTTTATGTAGATCTTATTCATCTTTCAGTTTATTAATAAAGAGCTATTATTTATGTGAGAAGCTGTCCGGCTTCTCCGCGATTAAACTTGCTTATGCTTCGGTAAGAAAATATGGAATTTAATCTAATACTTCCAGTTAATTCTGATTTCTTCCTGGCCCTTTGTTGCACTATCGAAATATGTTGATATAAGTTTGTTTATATTCAAGTAGCTGTTTAGATTCAAGTATTTATATTTTAATTATTTTACTTTTTCAATGTCTGTGTTCTTATAATTTTCATGTACAGTTCAAGCTTTTGTTGATGCTTTTCTCATTGTAGTTTGTTATTTTTAGATTGTTTTGTATACGTTATTTTTCACTTTCTTCGATGTTTTGTTATTTGAATATTCATATAAGTACTTCGACAAGGAGGTTAACACTCATATACATTTTGATGACGATCGATTAAACTCTGAACAGGTTAAATAGAATTACAGACGTCGAAACTTTAAAATTAATCTTTTTGTATTTTGAACAAACATAGTTAGAATAGACAAAACATACACACACACACACACACACACACTCACACACATACACAAACACACACACACACACACACACACACACACACACACGCATACATTCGTTTGTATATATCTATATATATAAATGCGTCTTTCTCCTTCGCTCTCGATATATGCATATATATATTTGTATACATGTACGTACGTACATACGTACGTACATACGTATGTATGTATGTATGGATGCATGCATGCATGCAGGTATGTATGTATGTATGTTTTATAAAATAATACGTAAAATTATATCCAAAAATTAAGGCAATTTTAAAAATCAAAAAATATCAGCTAGATTATGGCTTAGAAATCTACCCAAAGTACCCCCCACCACTACCTTCCAACACTGCCTTCAGGCGCCCCAGAAACTGGCTCATGCGTTCCTCACTGTGTCACTGGGAAGATCTTCGGACACCTGTTTGATCCTGGCTACCTGTTCAGCGTTGACATTGCATGCAGACCGATTGCTGTCTTTCTGAACTGCGTGCCGTGGCATGAAAGTCCATGACATTAAAATCGGAGGAATTAGCAGGCCAGAGATTGGGGCTGTTGAACATATAGAAAATCTCCGACAACTAAATCTAAACCTTTACTAAGCTATGGTAAAGAGCTGAAAATTATAGCCATACATCTGTCTTTCCAGCAGCAACCAACTCCAGTCAGCAGTTGAACACATTCTCCAAAATAGACGTCTGATTTGCGCCTAAGGTTCTGTTCAAAGATTCGGGGGACGAGTACCTGATGTGTCTCTACGTACTAGCCGCGGCTGTGCAATCTCTGTTGCAGCGTTTACAATGTTCACAGTGCATTGAACAGCAGCTAGAATGTCAGCGGTTTGAGACCCAATGAAAATCATCATAACACGGATAAATCTTTGCACATATTCAGAAGTTGCATGTCTTCCAAGTTAGCAAACTTTCTCTCGATTACAACTTAAAAACTTCATGGTCTTCAACGCAGTCTTCAAGTTTTTCCTGCTCTTCAAGCTCTTCCTGAAAAAATTTAGCCCGAAGGCCCTCTAAGTGTGTGTGTGTGTGTGTGTGTGTGTGTGTGTATGTGTGTGTGTGTGTGTGTGTATGTGTGTGTGTGTGTGTGTGTGTGTGTGTGTGTGCATATTATGTATGGATGCATTTTAATGTTAAAAGAACAAGTGTTCAATACACAACTATATTAAAACGGCGTTGAATCTGTTAGGGTTGTATCTTCGTAAACCAAGTTATATATTCGTAAAGTAACGTCAGTCAGTTATACCCTACATTCAGTCTCAGCAAAGGATCTCACCTTGTTTCTTTTTCTTGATACACAGGTGATTCCTGACTACTAATTCGAAGCTGAAGATGAGATAGTTAATTTTTGTGTTGCGTTATATCCACTAGCCGTAGAGCTTTCTGTATTACTGCGCTTAATTCTAGTAATTGTAACATTTAGTACGTGAGTGTGTAAAAGAACATCATGTGTATTTTAACAGTTTTATATGTGTGAGAATTTTATAGAAGGATTGTGTGTGTTTTAAATAGCAGCAGGAATACTTACCTACACAAACATAAACACGCGCGCGCACATACACACACATATATATATATATATATATATATATATATATATATATATATATATATATATATATATATATATATATATTTATGGGAGAATTTACGAAGAATACAGGTGGTGTAAACAACAAATGGATGTATTAGTTTAACGCTCGGGAATAGAAGAGAAAGTCTTTGACGTTTCGAGCTATGCACTTCAACTGAAAGGAACACAGAAAGAAATATGGAGAGAAACAAGGAGAAAAAATATAAATGTAGTGGTCAGCGATCTATCATGGCGAATGCCATATATATATATATACACATGTGTGCGTGAGTGGAAAGAAAAAGACTGAGAGAGACAAACAGAGCGTCCTGCTGCCTCTGATGTTCCGTTGGTTCAAAGGTTCGACGGATGAGAGAGGCTAGATATTTTCTTGCAACAACATATGTATCTCAAACAACTAATGAAAGTGATGTAAAAGCTAACTGGTTATAATCTCTTGCGAGTGACGGCTAAACTATGTTTTTGTGAGTCCCTGAATGTAAAAGCTTGCGTGTGTTTGTGTGTGAGCCTAAATGTATGTCTCTATGTGTGTATGTGCTTGTGCATATTTCCTCTATAGTATAATCAGCACTCTGTAAGTAGGTAGAATCTGTTTGTATGAGTGAGTGACTCTATTACCTAGAACTAAAGTAATTAGTATAAACACACTTATTCAACCGAGAAGTTCAATATTAGAAACTTGAAGTTAAATGAGCCGAAAGAATGGCCTGATTGGTAAACAAGATAATTTACGACAAGATTCAAAATTCTGAACCTGAATTCTATGTTGTGAAAATACACTAACCACATCATTCGGAAATTCGAACCGTATATAAATGCAGCCTGATTTCAAATTTACTGTCGGTCGTTTAAAATATATATCAAGTAGAAGTAGTTAATTTTCTATTTGGGTCGTATCTATGGTCAAATATAAAGCAATTATCTGCAGAAAACGATGTAACCAGATATAACAAAACTTGATAACTACATAGAACGAGACATAATAAATTATATATATATATATATATATATACACACATATATATATATATATATATATATATATATATATATATATATATATATATATATATATATATATATATATATATATATACATATATATATATACATGAATGCATGCATACATACACACATACATACATGCATACATACATACATACATAACAATATTACCAGGAATAGAGCTCTAGATGTTGTTCGTTGGAAAATTAAAGTTAGCTGATATTCTCAAAGTAAGCATATTAAAGGTTACAAAAGTGAAGAGTTAATGTCGAGACTGTTCATTCAAATAGAAATAGAATCCAAATTGAAATGGAACTCGAAGTGGTGACTTCAAATCTAGGATATTCAATTATTAACCAAGAACAATTTTGTGTGTCATTTCACTGAAACTTCGAGAACTAGTATTCTGCATAAAGAGACGAAATCACCGTCTTTCTGTCAGGTAGTTCACATATCAACGTATATGAAAAGTAGAATGGAAAAACAGAAGAGGTTAAGAAGACTATGCATCCGAAGTTTGTGAACTGGTTATTTAAATGCATACCAAGCCCGCTGATTTTTTTTTTTTTTTTTCAGACGTAGCTTATACCCAGCCATCAAGTCATTATATATTCTAGCAATCAAAAATGCGGATGGCATAGTCTCACCAAAAGTTGGTTGAAAGAACATATTCTGAAATAAAGAAAACGGTTCTAAATTCTACTACGGTAAATTTCACTACAGTAAATTCCACACGGAAAATAACGGTATATAGAAAACTAATTACACACACACTTCTTAAATTCCACTCGGAAAATTTCATTATAGGTAAAATTCAGTGTGGTATGTTCCACTAAGGTAAATTCAACTACAGTAAACGGTCGTGCATCAATAATTTGATTGGACATTTTTTTTTGTCGAATCCCTTCCTCGAATGTGCGCAATTTTTGTCTGGTTTAAGCTTTCGTCAGTTTTAAAGGCATTGGAAAGTCTCCACAAAGTTAGATGCGTGGATGTTATCAATGACGGCAAAGCATTGTGGAACCCTTCTACTGAATTATTTTCTCTTGGCAAGTCATTTAAAACGCGGTCGCGTATACTCCAGAGTTGGATAGGTAACTGTGGGTGTTATCTGCATCGACGAAGACCGCGTCCCCTTACAGTCCCAATGTATGAATTCTCAAAATAAGTGATATGGTCAGAAGGGATGCTTTCATCATCAGACAAATCTTGAAATCCATTGACAGCGTCTTCAATTAGCAAAAATGCTAAAGCGCAATAACAATTAATTTTAAGCTGAAAATATTCATCAGTGTTGTCTCCTACTCTCACCAATTAAACATATCTTCCGGCAAATGGACTGTCCGAGATGAAAACACAGCCAACAACTTATAAATGCAGAAATGCAGGAACACATGAATTATGGAGAGCTTTTTCAAACTCCATGAGATATAAGGCTTCTTTTTGTCAGGAAGTAAGGCAAATAGCCTGGACACACATGGCCCGCCAATGGTGACATGTAGCGTGAAAAGCTGACACCACAAACTAATAGACACTCTAAAAGTTCCATCACAGGCCCAATTTTCAGAGTTTTCCAGATCACTGAAGCCTTTTTCTGAGGAAATTAAAATTCTGCTTGAGTCATCAGCACCAATGTCAAAGACAAAAAACATGGACCCTTTTTCTAAGTACTTAACTGCATCAGGAATTTCAAACCCTGAACAACAAGATGGAAGGGAGGGAATTCCCAAAGCATGCTGCCTACAGTTACGTATGGTAGGTGAAATTCCAGGAATAGTTTGCAACAATGATAGTACTTCCTCATCGAGATTTTGTACAGCAGTAGCTGTTAATTCTTGTGAAGATACTCTGCTCGTTCTCAATACTTCACTTTTCATTCAATTAACTACCTTTCGGGCATTAACGCGGACATTGCTTGCTGAGAGATTATGGGAGCCCATTGAAAAATTAACTTCTGGTATAGGGGATTGAAAGTTGTATGTAGTCTAGCCTTTGTAAAAACGTTCTCGACGCTAATATAATTTTGCTTTGCTACTGTTAACTCCATTCTTTTCGTATATATGATTCTCTTCGTTGCAAGGCTTACGTTTGTTTTTCTTCGATGTTACCAATGTTGTTATGGTTGAGGATTTTAAAGTTCAAATTTTAACTGAATAGAAAAAAATTAGCAGTACAGTGCAATTCAGTGAAAAAATTGAGTAACAGTGTCATGAATCTATACCATAACTAACGACTAATTAGCTGAGAAGTGTGTAACGAGGGCGTGTGTAATTAGTTTTCTATATACCGTTATTTTTCGAGTGGAAATTACAGTAGTGGTATATGCCGCAGTGAAATATACCTATCGTGAAATATACCGTAGTGGAATATACCGGTCACGAAGGAAGTCAAATGCCATCATCGCCTAATTAATCGATTAATTTCTGACTGTCACGTTTCACCAAGTCGTACCCGACCTCATTTTCAAGGCGAATCAGTAGTTTCTTTTGCAAAGGACCGATATCAATCGTCCAAAATACTTGGAAGACATATGGCAAGATATTCACCACATTGTGACAAGGTGACAGTATGGTAGAGTTAAGGTCCTTTTTAAGACCGAGGAGCAAGCGACACAGAACTCGGTGAACACGCGTCGCACCGAGGAAATTGCCTTCTTCCCAACGTATATGGGAAGGAGAGCAGTACGAATTACGGTACCTGCAAACCCTCCAGGCTTGAATCTACGGTGAATTCCCGCGTTTATTTGTAGGGACGGCGGGCAAAATCTCCTAGACGTTAAAAGATCGAGGAGGGAGAATTGGGTTGGGTCTACCTTGGAGGTTCTTCTCCATGTGAAGCCAGAGCAATTAGAGAATGTCTCAGATCTGATTCCCGTCTCGAATGGAGTAGAACTCAGCGTGAAGGTGGACAGCAGAATATCGAGGTACTATGATTGCCGTTCAACAGCCAACTTTGCTGAGCTGTACGAGTGAACTACGCAATGGCCCACAGGCGGAGGTGAACTTCACTTCCTACCTTGATGGCATGCTGCGGCTTCAGCCAGGAACGTGGAGTTCTGTAAAATGCCGATAACAGCTGAAGATATACGTGACGCGTTGGCTAGTTGCATGAGGGCGAGGTCTGCGGGATTAGATGGTCTGCTCTTCGAGCTTTATAATATAATTTATATAAAAGGCATTACTATATAGTAATGCCTCACGCTTAGAGGGACTTTATAAGCTTTGAAAGTTGCATTCCCTCGCGATCGGTAAATATGTGCTTATTTTGGGTAGTTTTGACTTATAAAGTCCCTCTAAGCGTGAAGCATTACTGTATAGTAATGCCCTTTATATAAATTATATATATATTTATGGGAAAAAAATGATGGTTTTTTTCCTTATGAGGTTTTTTCACGCTGACTACTTGGTAAATTCTTATAAAGATTTTATCCTTATATTATATATATATATATATATATATATATATATATATATATATATATATATATATATATATATATATACCGGAGTAAGCACGTAAAATGTGCAACACGGTGGAAAAAAGAGCACTCAAATACCAGAGGTAGAGTAATATGCTTTATTTAAAAGCAGCAGAAACATAAAAAAAGACTGTTACTCTGAGTTTCACGTTCCCGACAACTGTCCGATGAACGGGAACGTGAAACTCAGAGTAACAGTATTTTGTTATATTTCTGCTGTTTTAAAATAAAGTATATATATATATATATAAAGTGTAGTATATTGCCACTTAAGTGTGGCTGACCCCTAGGGGTGGATGTTACTGTTGCTTTTAGCCCCAGGAGGACATCTCCTCCAGCTGGCTTATCGACACACTACTGTGTCCTGTTTGCTAGGGGTCAGCCACACTTAAGTGGCAATATACTACACTTTATCGTGCAGTTACTGTTAATACTTCATTTAGAGAATTAACATTGCTTGTTTTCACCTTTTCGATATCAGTGAAGAATTTCACTGGAAAAGTAGATATAAGATTGCCAAGATTTTATCTCTCTCATCAAAGATCGGTGGCTATCGGACGCTGACGAAGGGAAATAACCCTGAAACCCGGGTCCGTTCGTGCTACAGATCATGATGGGAGGGATAACTTCCCTTGGCAAACAGGACACAGTATTGTGTCGATAAGCCAGCTGGAGGAGATGCCCTCCTGGGGCTAAAAGCAACAGTAACATCCACCCCTAGGGGTCAGCCACACTTAAGTGGCAATATACTATACTTTATCGTGCAGTTACTGTTAATACTTCATTTAGGGAATTAACATATATATATATATATATATATATATATATATATATATATATATATATATATATGTATGTATGTATGTATGTCAGACTTGTTTGTTGACCATTTGGTAGACTGGATCTGTGAGCCTAGGTGTGGTGACGCTACTGAGAATGGAACCGAACAAATGTCTCATTGTTGATAACTTTAGGTGCGTTTAGCACCTTTGAGCTTCCGTGTATTTGTGTTCACACACCTGTAGACTACTGGTCGCTTCGCTGTAGCTTCGAGGCGTCAATTCTGCTCACCTTCCATTCCTTTTCACCTCCATTTTTGTTAGATTCTTCGCAACATTGTCAATGTTGTTCTTCGTGCTGCTACAATTTCTATGTAGTGAGGAAGACTTTACTTCTTCCTTCCTCTCGCGTTCTTTCTGCTTTTCCTCTTCTTTCTTCTATTCTTGACTCTTCACTTCTTCTTCATCCTTCTTTCCTTCCTGCAGTCTGCTGCCATTCATGGAAGGGAGGGTGGGGAATTCCTCGTGCACATCACCATAACACCTTCCTTCCTCACTCCCGCTATTCGTCGCCATTTTCAATGTTAACTTTCTTCGAATCAAATTTTCGGAGAAATGTCAGCTCCGTTGGAGGACAGCTGGATTGCAAAACGGTTTAACCAATAAAATACAGTATAGAATATTTTAAAAGGAGTGAACTAAATATAAAATTACAGCACTCCAAAAACATACCTCCTGCTCTGGCGATTATTATAATAATTAGGATAACTTGTGATCATAATATCTCGGCAAAAGAATTTGATAGGCTCAGAAAATATAAAGATTTATTCATAGAAATCGAAATATGGAGCATCTTAAGACAGTTAAAATAGCAGTGATTGTAAGGGAACTTGGAATGATCTGAGTATGATCCCTGTCTTACCCTCCATACTGTAAGTGCAAAAGAATTTCTTAACTGTTATGTCACGCGTATTGAGAGGAGTATTATCGCTATGAATTTTCTCTCCCTTTTCCCTTTTATTTTCTTTGTTTTCGTTTTATTTTCATTTCCTCTTTTTCCTTCTTTCCTCTGTTTTTCTCCCCCTTTTTTCTACCAAATGAAAATCAATATTTCAGTTCACCCTTTCAGATCATTTCTCCTGAATGTATTAGTCTTTTGTTTCCCTTCTATTTCTCTAAGATATTGCTCATTCATCGTTTTCACTTTCCAGTTGTCCAATCTCTGCTCTCCATGTGGTTGCTTAAATTCTTTTGGTCGCGACATATTTTCATTAGGTATTGTTTTGTTATTTTCAACCTAAACAACCAAATGTTCAATCTGCTGTTTAACATATCTCCCACACTGTTTTCTTTATTGACAACTCACATAATGCTTCGTATGTGTTTTTCTTGTTTATAGACATACAAAGAATCGACATCTCTTTTAGTGTGCAGTTACTTGCTCATT
>NC_142934.1:43947847-43952847 GCF_046866305.1 Octopus bimaculoides
TTCACCCATTCCCTCAAAGTAAAGCTCTGTGTCTATAATACTAAGGTTTCTGACCTGGGGTCTGCAAGGGTAATACTGGTAGTCCGTGAACTAACTTCAAAATTTCATGTATATATATATATATATATATATATATATATATATATATATATATATATATATATGGGAGAATATACAAAAAATAACAACAGACGAGGACAGGTGGTGTAAATAACAAAAGTATATATTAGTATGACGCTCGGGAATACGGAAAGTCTTTGACGTTTCGAGCTACGCTCTTCAACAGAAAGAATACGGAGACAAGGAGAAAAACACGGAGAAAAAAAAATTGAATAGTGTTCAGTCAACGGTCAATCATAATAATATATATAAATATATATATATATATATATATATATATATATATATATATATAAGGATAAGAATATTAAAAGAGGGGCGTGGGAAAACACATTTAAATAAATGGGTTGGGAACCACTGTCGGAAACCACTGTCAAAAGTATGAGAGCCACCGCTATAGTACAAAGAATTATTATTATAAACATTATGGCGGCCACTGACAAAATCATTAGTACTCGGACAAGATGATTTGCGGTATTTCGTCCATCTTCATATTCTGAGTTCAAATTCCACCGAGGTCGACTTTGCTTTAATCCTTTCGGGATCGGTAAATTAAGTGTCAGCTGAGTACTGAAAGTTGATGTAATCGACTTACCCAATACCCAAAAAGATTCCATGTATTGTGTCTATAGAAGAACAGATTATTATCAATATTATTATTATTCATTGACAGAGCAGTGCTTGCCATTAAGGTGACACTGGGGTACAAATATACGAAGCCCAATATACCCATCATTACTACCTATCTGATAAGTGTACAACAGGCACAGGAATTACAACCATATGTACGCGAAATGGTGAACTCTATCAAGATAAATAGCGCGTGGCCTTGCGGTTGGAGCCCAGTTACAATTTTCTTCAGGTTGAGTAGCCCCTCCCACTCAAAAGGTCCATGAATGAGGTTTGTTTAAGGATGATGAATGAACCACACATATTTCCTGAGGTGAGTTATTCAAGCCCCAAAGAATTTTTCTCAAAATATAACTATGATACTCTCCCACTACTTCTGCTTGCGATGAGAGATGCACATATCGTCAGACAATAAGGGATTTTCTCACCTTGTTAAGGTCAAGCAACTGACACAAAAATCTGTTGTACTGAGCAGAATATTTGCTGCAGCCCGTCTTTTATATCATAGAAAAACACGTACACTATAACACTTCCAGTCAGTTAAGATCAGAAACCTAAAAGTCACTCCATGGTACTGCATCAGGGTAGTTCTTCTTCTTCTTCTTCTTCTTCTTCTTCTTCTCCTGCTCCTGCTCCTTCTTCTTCTTCTTCTTCTTCTTCTTCTTCTTCTTCTTCTTCTTCTTCTTCTTCTTCTTCTTCTTCTCCTGCTCCTTCTTCTTCTTTTTCTTCTTCTTCTCCTCCCCCTCCTCCTTCTTCTTTTCTTCTTCTTCTCCTCCTCCTCCTCCTTTTCTCCCCGTCCTCCTCCTTCTTCTGATCCTCCACCACCTCCTCCTTCTTCTTTTTCTTCTTCTTCTTCTTCTTCTTCTTCTTCTTCTTCTTCTTCTTCTTCTTCTTCTTCTTCTTCTTCTTCTTCTTCTTCTTCTTCTTCTTGCTGTTGTTGTTGACAAAATTGGATGTGTCTTCGAACGTTCCTGGTGCGTTTGTTTTTAAAACATTGTTTACACCAGTTGGTGACGCTGTTTCATTGTACATTTTCCCACTATTAATAGAAACGTCAGCAACTCGTTACTAATATTTCTGTGTTTGCTTAGCTACACATGGGGCCATATTCGACCCACAAAATAAGTTCTGCAGGAGTGCAGTCACTTACAATTCAAGAAGATGGCGAATCGCATCGTGTAACTGCTGAGGAACGAAAACAGCGGTGGCGGAAACAGCGGCGGCAGTAGTAGTATTATAATTGTTAGCAACGCAATTCAGAACTCATTAGAGATTAAATAATAAATCCTACTTCATTGAAGAATATAATCCAGTACTTAATCATTTCTAACAGTTTTAAATGAGGAAGCATAACTCATTGAAAAAAATGAAGCAAACCTAACCACTTCTAACATTCTATTCTTACTAAACGAAATCACGTTGATTTAATTAAACCTAGTCATCCCCAACATTTTGGTTATCTCCCTTATACCGAAAAAATCCCTGATTACCTTCCCCTGTCTGGAACTAACATACTTCACATCATTACGAAAAGATGACACAATATCGGTGTCAACATTTAAATTTAAATGTTGAAGTGGATCCAACGGTTTTTGTGTGTTTCTTAAATGGCTTATAAACATCTTCCACGCTGCAATTATTTATAATTATATATATAATTATTAATTTAACGTATAAATCACCAATATATCTTTATTGCATGCTGTATTAAACGTGATTTCATCCTTTTATTCTAATATTTGTCTAGATATAGATATATAGATATATAGATATATATTCAGGTTTGTATATTACTGAGTTGTCTGAGATGATGCAGCCAACTGTTTCATAGTGCTGGTTGCACATTCTGCATTTGCTGTTTAAACTTGAATTTATATTTTTGCCTTTTTATTTTGTCTATGGTCAGGCGTCGGTCATGTGCAGTGAGAATCCATTCTTCCGTTTCAGCTTTTCTTTCAGAGCCTTTCAGCCGTTGATGGTTATAATTCCGTTTAATTTATGTGCCCAAATTTGCAAGATATTGGACATGGAGAGATTTTCTTCTCCGTTTTTTTTTGTCTTTATGTTTTGTTTACTGTTTTCATATTGAGTTTTGTCCATTTAATTATTTCATTTGTTTTTTGTCATCTGAGTGCAATGCCTCAGTGAATTTTCTTTCTGTTTTGTACTTTATTACCTTCTACTGCATTAGTAAAAGCAATTTGTTTTTTCGCGTTCCTTTACTACTTATAGTAATATAGTATTTTGTTTCTAACTATCTTTCTTCTCCAACTTGATTTTTTTTTGTAATATTCTGTGTCAGCCACGTTCTTCTTCAAATCATGGTAGGTATGTTCTGTCTGAGTCTGCTTTAGATTTGTGGTTTCAGTATCTTATTACTAGTTTCCTCTTGTTCTGCCTGTCTCGATTCCAGTTTCTCATTTTGAAGTTGCAATTTATGATTAGCAGGACTACACCGTTTAACGCCATTCTTTTATTTTTATCATTGAGTTCAAGTTTTATTATTAGTATATTTTTTCTGTATTAATATTTCCTAATTTTCTCCTTCCCTTCTGTGCACTATACTTTAACGAGTTTGTCAATTGTAAACAATTGTTGTCAAATTATTTGATTTCCGTTACAGTGCCTTCTTTTTTCTTTTTCGAGAGACATAATTACAAAGGAAAAATGATTTTAAAATCCAAACTGAATTCGATAAATCTAGTCACTGCAATGAGTATCTGTGCATTTTCAGTGGTTCGTTATAGTGCGTCAATTCTCAGGTCGATTGAAGAAGATATATCAAAGCTAGAGGGAAAGACGAAAAATTATAAATGGATTGTACATGAAGAGAATGCATGATTGTAGAGGTTTCATTAGTATGAGTCATTGTATAAGGAATGAAAGGAGAACACTTACAGAATATTTGGTAGAGAAACGAATAGTTGTTGCAATATGCAGCAGTAGATATGGTTGTAAATGCAGAGAAATTATTTATTAATAAAGAATTGATGAGAAGAGAAAAGAAGTTCTGAAAATGATAATGCATGGTCAGTTGAAAGAAATACAATGGATATTAAGGATAAAACATCCAGGACATGGCTTAAGCAAGGCAATTTGAAGTGTACTACTGAAAGACTTATAATTGTGGCACAAGACCAAGATTTTGATGCCTGTTCGGTGAAATATAACATCTGCATGTTACATTTCGTTGAAATATAACACCACGATGTGCATACTGTAAAGAGAATGTGGAAAATGTATCTCATTTGGTAAGTGGATATGAGAGCCTGGCACAAAAAGAATACAAGCCCTGTCATGATAGAGTCTGTACTTTCAGAGGCTTTTATATCGTACATACTAATGCGAAGGAACAAAGTATTTGTATGAGAATGTACCTAGCAAAGTAATGCAGGAGGATTGGAAAGCAGTGATATTCTGGGATTGTGAATTACTGATTGATACACTAAGTGAGCATTACCGAACGGATAGCGTTGTATTGAACAAGAAACACCAATACTATCAGATTATTGACGTAGCCATACCATATGAGGTGAATATTTCGAGTAAAAATGTAGAAAAAAAAGCAAGTATTCCGACTTGATATCAGAGAATCGAAGGCTATTTGGATTGCGAGAGGGAAATGTAAAAATGATACCAGTTGTGATCAGGGCATTAAGATCAATCCGAATTAAACTTCAAGACTTCTTCAAGTGGTTTGGAATACCATGCGATATTGTTTTCATAGAAAAATCTGCTTCGGTAGGTACTCCACACATTTTAATAAAAGCATTGTCTACCTGAGTTCTTTATTAAGAGATGACTAAATACCCCGGTGCATTTTCCGTCTACACTGCTTAAAAAAGCATCAACAGAAACAATAGCAACAATAACAATTATTCACCCCTGGAAACGTCTGTGTTTTGTTCATCAAGCTTAAACAATGCTTATTCAGAGACCTTTTGAGAAAGATGGGCTAATTGACCTGAAGGAAATTCTAACTGGACCCCACCTGCAAGATCATGCGCTTTTTTATTTTGATATGACATCATCATGTCACGCACATATGGTTATAGACGGAGGTATAATTTCCCCGCTTTTTCTAGATAAGATTTTCTGGTCATTTAAGTGTCCACTTGAAAATACTATAACAGTAACTGCTGTTTGCGAAAACTGGTATATAGATGCCTATTACCTTATATTTATTTATCTTACATTTTTATTTGCATCTAGCATTGTTTCAAATATTAATCTAAAGCATTTGTAATATA
>NC_142934.1:43957847-44002847 GCF_046866305.1 Octopus bimaculoides
ATGCGCTGTCTGCATCTTGTTTTGCAACGCGTGAAAAAAAGAAAGTTAAAATCCCGACAGAAACATGGAAATTCCAACTTATATGGGTCAGCTTTTCTGAAAATCTGCTTAAATTTCATACTTTGTGTACGATTTAAGCAACACATTCGATCTTGTCCTACTCATTTTGCCCTATCTAAATTTGACTTTAATATGCTCAAAGAGAACAGATATAATTTTCTGAAATAGTATTCTGAATATGTTATGGTGTTTGTAATACATTTAGAGAAGGTCATTTGCTCAGCTGATACAGTTTTGTGAGGTAATAAATGCTTTTTATTATATTTTTCTCAACGTCAAAATACAGTAGATATATCTTAAAACTGGAGAAGCAAATTTCCAGTATATCTGTCCAATGTCATTTGGAATTTCCCCGTTTTTGTTGGGATTTTCACTTTCTTTTATCACACATTGCAAAACAAGATGCAGACAAGGCAACACAGTCATTAAAAAGCCATTTCCACTATAATAACAGGTTGTTGTTATAGTGAAACTAATTGATGCAAAACGTTGTAGCAAAAATCAGCGCTGGCTATAATTTCTAAAGAATATCAGTAGAAATAACCTTGATAATATAATGTAAAAAGCACTGCTAACTCATTAGAACGTCGTATTGGCCTATAGAAATATTTAGTATACTTTATAGTATATTACGGTTGCATAACGAAATATTACGTACCTACAAATCATTAGCATTTACGTATCAGTAACAGAAATGCGGTTAATATGCAAATTGATATATCCAATAACTTAACACCACTGTAGGCAGTGGATATACAAGCAACATGTTTGGAGCTGCGAATGGTATGTATGAGTGTTGATGAAGGAGCAAAACGCCACGAAATGTGGTATTTTCACGCATTACCCAGTTTTGTTTTCGATCTCATTGATTGTTTACATGTGATGTCTCGATACGAAACGTTGTAGTAAAACTCAGTGTTGGCTATAATGTGTATTGAATGTCTATAAAAATAAACTTAGCAAAAAAATGCCTTTCTATCTATATTTTAACACACTCTCTTGTAAAGAGCAAAGGAAAAATGTTTTATATATTTGAAGATGTGGAATTAACTACAATGCCGTCATTTTCATAAGACATCATTGATATCTCTTTGATAGTAAAAAGTCTTCATAAAAATTACTGGAATTGATGTATAGATTAATTGGATTTATGTTCAGTTTAGTTAAAAAGTTTTAAAATAGTATTATACTTACAAAATAAGAGTATCCTATACATTCACCAACATATTAATTTAAAATTCAATTATAACAAAATGAGCTTACAAATGTTATTACTGTATACTGCCAGTAATAGGCGCTGTGCATATACACTGGACTTGGTGAAAAATATTTTTCCCCCAAAATCATAATTGCAGCATTTGTTTCCAGCACTTATTCATTACTTGTGTGCATGTGTGTATGTATATATATATATATATATATATATATATATATATATATATATATATATATATATATATATATATATATACATATAAATATGTATATATATATATATATATATATAAATACATGTATATGTTTATGTATTTCTTGTCTCGAGATTCACAGACTAAAGGCTGGGTGGATTCGCTTGAGAATGGTACACATGTGGAGACGGATGCATAGATTGAAACGCGCTTTGTATTTCTTGCTGGCTCCCATAGTTACCGAGAATATCGATGAAAACAACCTGCGAGCCTGAGTGTATGTGAATGTGTCTCACTGAAGCCATTCATACATACATAACCCCCCTCTCTCTCTCTCTCTCTCTCTCTCTCTCTCTCTCTCTCTCTCTGTTTTTCTCCGTCACTCTCTCTCTCTCTCATATACACACACACCATCAACATCTCATTCTCTATCTCACACACCCCATCAAACATACACACACACACACACAGACATACGCAAGCGCATCAATTCTTCTCTCTCACGCCAACTTCAAGAGAAGTTCAGTCATAAAACTGTCCAAGTCTCTTTCATTGATGCCCACTTCAAAAGATCCCCTTTCCTCAAAACACATAGAAATATATTTTCACTTGTCCGGTCATTCATTGAGAGATGAAACACAATCCACCTCCTGCTGACTGCAAAACTCACGCCAAATTAGCCACAAAACACACACACACACACACGTCCATTTCATATTTCTTTCACTTTCTCTATGATTATACACACGTCCAATACAATAGCTCTCACATACATTTTCGTATTCGATAGGTATGTATCTAATCTATAATATAAATTGTTTTTCTCTAAGCGTATAACAATTATTTATTCAATACTTCTTCACTTAGCTTTTTACCTTCACTTTTCTTAAATTGGATTCGTCTGCTATTAATTCTTACATACAATTTCCCTGATAATTCTTACAGCTTCATTTTCTGTATAAGCAATTCTTAACGTGAACTTCTTAATGCCTCTCCTACTTTTTCCTAGCCACCATACTTATCGAGAACATCGATTAAAACTTTTTCTGATGCAATTCCCCTTTCTTTTGCCATTAACACAACCAGTTGATCACACACTTTACAGTTTCTCATTCAAACTACATAATACGCAGAATTGTCGCATTATGGTGTGTTGATGGAGATTTGGCTGCTATTTCTACCACGTCTACCTACCATGTAGACGTCTGAACTTAATTTCCATTCACAGATTTGCATTTCAAACATTAAACATAATCTTTTCCATAAATCAACTATCGTAAAAACTTTCTACCATGACCTCACATTTTCTATGTATGTGTGTGTAGCTTAAAAGACGTGGTTAGACAGAGATCCAATAGAATACTTCTTATAAACAGACTAACTAGAAATTCATTCTTCACAACTCCTCAAGCTGTTTCCTGCAAACATAGTTTTGAAAGACTGCCGCCCCACCCCATTTTCTCTATTTATTCCATACTTCTTCACTAAACTTTTATCTTCACTTTTCTTCAATTGGATACGTCTGCAATTAATTCTTACATACAATGTCTCCGAACGCTGGAAGCCATTTTCTGACAAGGGGTGGTGAAATCTTGATACAGCTAGAGGCTCCATTCGAAACAGATGACCCGAAAAGATAAGGTTGAGAAACGCTGTGATAGATTATGCCTAACCGAAAACGATCATAGCCACATCATCCAAACAGACCGGGTGAAACCGGGCTTAACTGCTAGTATATATATATATATATATATATATATATATATATATATATATATATATATATATATATATATATATATATGACTAAATGATAATCACAGACCATCAGAATCATTGGTTTATACGCTTCAACTTTTTTCTCGAGTTACCGTAAAAAGGTTTTAAGTCTCTATCTTAGTTGATCAGTTATATAATATTTTCTTGACTTCTTTGCTTTCATTTTGTTACATTCACATTGAAAATTCTTTCCCGTTTTTTTTTTGTATCTAGATACAAATATGCAAAAATACACGCACACGTAGACGTATACGAGCATCGACACAAACAGATCTTTATGCTTCTCCGATTGGATGTTTGTAATAATACACGAATCATTATGTGAGCGTATAATGAATTACATATGTATGTACATACATACATATATATATATATATATATATATATATATATATATATATATATATATATATATATATATATATATATATATATATATATATATATATATATATATATATATATATATATATATATATATATATATATATATATATATATATATATATATATATATACATATATATATATATATATATATGTGTGTGTGTGTGTGTCTCACTCTCTTTCTGTTCCTCTCTCTCTCTCTCTCTCTCTCATTCTCTCTCTCTCTCTCATTCTCTCTCTCTCACGCACACACATATACTTCGTTTTTCTAACACAATTACCATCATTTATCAATATCATATTTTCTATCATATCGCAATGAGATGGGAAACAAGTCATAAAAGATAAGAAACTAAACACACATATAGTCATAACACGCCTAGCAATCTACCGAGGTTGCTAAACTTATCGAAATATTATATCTTACATTTAGTAGTTTTATGTCTTACACTTACAGAGTTTAGTGTAAGCACATACAGATATACATGCATATACACAAACGCTTATATATACGTATATGTGTGTGTGTGCGTATGTAAACAAATATATGTACACATATCAATATATATATAATATGAACACGCATATGTATTTTTTTATATATATATTTATTTATATATATGTTTATATATATACATACACATAAATACATATGAATATATGTATGCACATGAAAATGTTTATATGTGTATTTATACACACACACACACACACACACACACACACACATACTGACAGACGCTCATATACGTGTATATATATATATATATATATATATATATATATATATATATAGATATATATATATAGATATAGAAAGATAGATCGATAGATAGATAGATAGATAGATAGATAGATAGATAGATAGATAGATAGATAGATAGATAGATAGATAGATAGATGCCACACAATGTATATGGATTTTTTGGCAATTATATACAAGCTTATCTCTGTTTTTATTGTATTTCGCTGTGTATTTATCCATTGTTTCTTGTCTGCTTGGCTTTTAGACATAGTTCCTAATTACATGTCTGTATATATAGTGAGTATGAGAGTGGCATATGTGTGTTCGAGTCTGTGCATGTATATGTATGTATGTGTGTATGTATACGTATACCTAGCGGATATCGTATTTCTTCGGTCGTCAACTATGTTACTGAGAGTAACAGACATAATTACCTAGTATGAAGAGATAGTAATTTTTTTTTTATCTCATACTCATATTACGATATCCCCATTAATTTTCGGCGGTGGCGGGATATATTCTAATTGTGTGATATTTCCGTTATCAGTATTGTATTTCAGTAATGCTAACTTGTAATTTCATTTTTTTTTTGTAATATGGCTGAACGCAACGAGAATGACGATTCCTTGATGGTCGATTGTTAATTTTTTTTTTCTTGCGGCGTCTGTATATGTGTTTATGACGGTTTGTAATAGTATGTTGTCAGATACTTTGTTTCCTCGTTGCTATGTATTGTATTTAATCGCTTTTTTGAGTTTATTTCCCTGTGTGTTTTTAATATTTATTGTTTGAAGATGTTACAATTTCCTCACTAAGATAAGAAATGTGATGCTAAATTAGATTACGTATAGCCGTGTGTTTAAAAATGTCAGTTCTCATCGTCTTGCAGCTAATGGGACTCTCTTTTATCTCAAAATCTTTTACACATGCACAAACTTACGCATATATTTATATATGTATATCCATATACATATATATATATATATATATATATATATATATATATATATATATATATATATATATATATATATATATATATATATATATATGTATATATATATGCAGATTCAGTTTCTTTGCTATATGAACAATTTGGTATGCGCATATGTATTCGCGTGCCTGTGTATATGCATTTGGGACACATGTAATGTATTAAATCAGTGCATGTAACTGCGTGTCCATGTTCACCCTGGAAAGAAATGGAGTATCGCTGAAATAATTTACATATTTTTACTAATTTGCATATGTATATACGTATGCATGTACGCATGCATGCATGTATATATGCATGTTCGTTAGATATGTATATATATTTTTTATCTATTTATTTATTTATCGGTTTCAGCCAAGTAGCTGTGGTCATGCTGCAGCACCACCGTGACTTTCCGACTTTATACTGTGCTCTCTTCACGTTCCTTGCACGGCTCTTCTCCTCCAACTGATATAGTCCAATCAAGAGTTTTGATGGCACTTCAGGTGTATAAGAGAATTTGACATCGCTACCCTAAACTGTGTCTCATTTCGAGCCCTTGGTTCGTCTGGTATCGTGGAGAGGAAAGCGTCGAGTTTTGTCTTGAAGACCTCCATATCCATGTCTTGCAGGTCTCTCAAATGTTTTGGCAGGGTATTAAAGAGCTGAGGTCCTCTGAAACTGAGGCTGTTGCAGTACCTCGTTCTTATGTGAGATGCATTGGACGGCACCCTTGGTACCATGCAGTAGCGACCTGTGCGGGCATTCTTGTAGTACTTGATGCCAAAGTTTGGCACCAATATATATATATATATATATATATATATGCCACTTAATATAATTAAGTTGAAAGTTCCTCCATTGCTTTAATTAAATGTGTTTGTATGTGTATCATATATGTATGTATGCTTGTATGTGTGTGTATATACAAACATACATACATTCATACTTACATATATGTATAATAATGATATATAAATGTAAGATTCAAACATCTAGCTGTAGGAAGTTAGTATGCTTCTAACAATCCGTGGGAGATATTAAAAACAGTTTTAAGAGACAATAACAGTTTATTGGCGTATAAGGCTGTAGGTTTTTTCCCATATAATATTTCGATACTTTTAATTGTATAACATTTTATGAGAATGGAATAAAAACATTATCCATAGAGCGAAAACATTCTCGTTCATCATTGCAATTACGTGTGTGTGTGTGTGTGTGTGTGTGTGTGTGTGTGTATGTGTGGGTGTTTGAATGTCTCTGTGTGTCACTGCGTATGTGTTTTTCTGTGTGCGTTCACTTTATTTAAGAGTAAACCAGATATATATATGCATATATATCTCATATATATATATATATATATATATATATATATATATATATATATATATATATATATATATATATATAATGCTAGAAAGTTAGGTGTTGAGGATTCAACCCACTAAGGGATAGTATCTATCCAATATACTGCTGGGAGGCTACCCAATTATTGTTACACTAGTGTTATACCAAGTGTAATAAGTGGGCGCGGGTAAAAGGGGAGTTACCCTAAATTTATATAGCAATTAAAATTTTCTAATTGCTATATATATATATATATATATAGCAATTAGAAAATATAGATAGATAGATAGATAGATAGATAGATAGATAAACTCCCCCGATGGCATAACTACCTCGTCCAATACATTTAATTTTACGTCTCTAACACACTACACTTTTTCAGTTCAAACTCCATTCTGATATCAGTACTGAAAGTATACACCGTATCAACGAGGGAACTGATTTGGGATTCCTCTTTACAATAAAGTTTGAGGTCATCCATGAATAAGTGGTTGACTTTTTGTTGGCGGTTTATGGAAAAAGAAAATAGAGAAAGAGGGGGAAGAGGAGTGATTGGATGCCAACACAACATTAGAGAAGAAAACAACATAGTATGGCATGAAAAATTTCCACAGAACCACTAATATTGGAAGTAATAAGGTAGGCGTGTGTAGGGTGGAAGATTGCAAAGATACAACACTGTACAAAACACTTCAGAATGAATGAACCTGAAAATAATTGGATAAAGAAAAGAATGCATGGAAATTTTATAGGGATGATGAAGATAAAACAGACAGAGAAAGAAATGGCTATGGATGGCTAAAAGTGATTTAAAACCAGAAATGGAGGTTCTAATATGTGCTACCCAAGAGCAAGCACTAAGAACCAGTTACGTCAAATACAGAATAGACAACACATCAGAAAGTGATAAGTGCAGAATCTACGGACAAAATGGTGAAACCGTATGGCATATTGCCAGTCAATGTACGCCACTAGCCTAGAAAGAATATAAGAGACGTCATGACAACATAGCAAGCATTGTCCATTGGGTACTTTGCAACAAGTATGGACTTGACGGAGCAGAAAATTGGTATGATCATAAACTCGAAGGCACCATCGAAAATATAATGCGATGATCCTGTGGGATTTTATGATTCAATGTGACCATGAGATAGAGAATAGGAAGCCAGACATAGTGTTAATTGAGAAAGAAAGCAAACTATGCTTGATCATAGATATAACATGCCCAGCTGACATGACAACAAGGTATGCGATGAGGAAGAAAAAATGCCGATAGATATGAGTAGTTAGCACAGGAGATTAAGTAGTTGTAGTCAATGAAAAAGTTTGTAGTAGTACCAATAATCGTCGCAACCTTGGGAACAGTGAGTAAAAATCTTCAGAATTACATGGAACAAAAGGGGCTACAATAATGGTGTAGTACTTGCAGAAAACAGCACTGCTTGGAACCGCTCGAATACTCCGGATGGTGCTCGAAAAGTAAGGGATGTTTCCTTAGTTCACTGGTAGTGAACAGCTAGCGTCATAGCACATCTCCAGCATTAAAAGCTGTGCAAAAATGGTGCCGTAGTGCATCTCCAGCCTGAAACCTATGGCATATGAAAAGACAATATACGCCACAAATCCAGAAGTAATATAAGAGACGCTACCACAATATAGCAAGGCTTGTCCGTTGGACACTTTGCAACAAGTATGGACATCACAGAGCAAAAACTTAGTACGACTACAAACCTGAAGGCATCATCGGAAATAATAATGCAAAGATCCTATGGGATTTTATGATTCAGTGCGACTATGAGATAGAGAATAGGAAACCAGACATAGTATTAATTGAGGAAGAAAGCAGACTATGCTGGATCATAGATATAGCATGCCCTGGTGACAAGGTATGCGATAAAGAAGGAAGAAAAGTCGAGAGATATGACAGGTTAGCTTGGGAAGTTAGGCAGTTGCGGTCGATGAAAAATGTGGTAGTAGTACCAATAAATGTTTGAGCCCTGGGAACAGTGAGTAAAAATCTTGAGGACTACATGGAACAAATAGGCACTGCAATAAGAGTGGAGCACTTGCAGAAAAGTCTCCTCCGAGGCCGAATCAATCACATAGCGAAACTTTTGACCTTCAGTCCTCCAATTCACTTATATGCTGTCAGCTACAGTCTCCTTACGCCCTCTCAGATATGGAGCTTCTTTGGAATATTTGGAATACTTTGGAATACTTGGCTAGCAGTTGACCATTAACGCCAGACCCTTCTACTTTTACGACTGTCCTTCTTCTTGCTATCCTTTTTTTGTGTAGGGCAGTCAAAACTGAGATGTACCTTTTAACCACATGTCCGACACTCTTTGGTAAGTGTGAACTTCATACTACTGTCCTGCTTTTGCTCTCTTTTCAATCTGTAATAATATTGCTTATTGTGTCCTGGCTTACCACAGTGCCAGCAATTTCCATTAAACATCTCTTGTTTCTACTTCAGTTTTCTCTTTTATGTCTAACCTTCTCACAGTACCAACAACTTTCAGTAATTCTTCCTGGTTCATGTACTGGCACCATGCTTGCTTTGGGTCCGGAACTGTAGTCCACCTGAAATCTTCCTGATCTAGACCTTACATCCGTCTGAAATTCCAAAGCTCTAGCCAATGCATCTTCATAGTATTTGGTTGTACTTGTTTCACTTGGACTTTGAGCTCTGCACTGACTACAGCGTTAACAAAGTACTCTTTCAGAAGAGCCAAGAGACTGGGTGTTGCTGTAGCGTATGCCTCTTGTGCCACGCTCATTAGGTCCTGAGCATTCCATTGTAGAGATTCCACTCTAGCCCTTAAACAGGTCCTACTCTGTACACTTCACTCTGACTCATAGCGTCATATCTTCCTTCTAACGGCTCAACTAGTGAAGGATAACAGCTTCTGTCCTCCACTGCAGCACCTTTTAGACTAGTAACACGCTGAAATGTTCTTTGCTCATAATCCCATCCATTTTACACCCCCAACAGCTCGAACTCGAAGTAGTATGCCTCCCATAAAACTTTACCCTCAAATTCTTGTGGTTAATTCTTAACGGGATTCTAATGCGGCATTGGTCAGAGAAACCTCTTCTTTCGCTGCCAGTTTCCTTGTGTGCACTCCTTCCGGCTCCATAACGAAGAATTGGTTAACTACAGAAATAAATATTCCAATTCTGACACCAGTGGCTACGCCACATGCAGACCCCGGATACCACTAACAATCTCCAACAGTCAGCAAACGAACTTGCTTAGATCGGAAGACACAGTAGTCAAAGAGATCAGAAGTTGAAAATAACAAACAAAACCGTTGAGTATAACCAAAATACAAGAACTTTAATTAAGAGACGAATAAACACTTATGGAATAAACAGACAGTTCTTTGGGGAATATTTAGAGAGTTCTCTCTTTTTACCTCTGAAATGTGTAGAGTTATTTTGGTGAGCTCTCTTCTTTTATTCTATCACCATTTTTTTGAATGCACTGTTGTTACTTCCTAATCACGTTAGTCCAGTAACCAATCCGCATTTTTACGTTGCGTAGGATGTGTGCAATTTTCTGTATGTTATATATATTTGTAAGTCCTGGTGTTTTTGTTATGTATTTGTCTGAATATCTTTTTATTATACCTAAGGCGCCTACTATGAGAGGAATTGTTTCTGTTTTTAGATTCCACATTCAAGTTACCTCTATTTCCAGGTCTTTGTATTTTGAATGATTCTCCATTTCTTTTAGGGAAACGTTGTCATCTGCTGGTATTGATACATCAATTAGAAAGCATTTTTTACCTTCATGATCTCTGACAACTATATCTGGCATATTGGCCTTAATTTCTCTATCTGTGTGTATTGGCATATTCCAGAGAATGGTTGCTTTCTCATTTTCTGTGACCTTTTCTGGCGTGTGACTATACCATCTTTTCTCTGTGGTTATTCCATAGTGTTGGCATAGCTTCAGGTCTATGTAGGTCCCAGCTCTGTCGTGTCTGTGAATATATTCCTTCTTAGCCAGGACTGGGCAGCCAGATATAATATGATTTATTGTTTCTTGTCCATCTCCACATATTCTGCAGTTACCTGTGATGTTTCTTTTCATTATATGTTTTTGATAATTTCTAGTGGAGAGGCTTTGGTCTTGTGCAGCAATTAAAAATCCTTCAGTGTCTGCTATGAGTCCTGAGCTTCTCAACCATTGCTGAGATTTTTCTCTGTCTATTTCTTTTGCATTTAGTTTAGCCCACTATTTGCCATGAAGGGGCTTTTCTTGCCATCGTTTTATAATGGACCGTTGCTGTTCTTGGTTTAGTTTGGATTTCATTTGTTTTATAGTTCTTCTTCTTCTTCTTCTTCTTCTTCTTCTTCTTCTTCTTCTTCTTCTTCTTCTTCTTCTTCTTCTTCTTCTTCTTCTTCTCATCATTATTATTATTATTATTATTATTATTATTATTATTATTATTATTATTATTATTATTATTATTATTTATTAGGAAGTATGATTTCTTGTTTATATTTGTCAGCTTCCTTAAATACTGAAAACAGTTTTTGTTTTACTCGTGTTTTGTGGCTATATGTATTAGTTTTCCTTGCTTCTGAAGAAGGTATTTTTGCAGTCCTATGGTGGTTATCTTATAATAGTTTTCCAGCTGTATAAGGCCTCTCCCGTCTTCCGTACGTTGTATATATAGCCTTCCTATGTCAGATTTTGGGTGGTACATCCTAGATCCTGTCATTTTCCAGGTGCTTACTCAATCTCTGCGATATTATTGCATTAAAGGCTTTGTAGATTGTAGTGTTGTGGCTTCTCCGTTTCCGTGGATTTGGGAATTAAGATGGTTTTCCCTTTCGTGAGCCATTCGGGTATTGTCTCTGGCTCTGCTAGCATGTCTTTAAAGTGTTCAGTCTGCTTTTTGTGCATTTCTGTCAGATATTTTAACCAGAAGTTGAGGATCTTGTTGTACCCAGGTGCCTTCCAGTTGCTTAGTCTTTGCAGTGCCTAGGTGACCTCTTCAGTTGTCATTGGGGTCCATAGTCGCTTAGGAGCTACGTTCGTTGTTTTAATCGTCCTTTTTTGGGGTTGTTCTTTCACCGACCATATTTGTTTCCAAAATTCTTCCACTTCTTCTGCTGTTGGTGCTGCAGGAATGTCTACTTTATTTTTGCCAAGTTCTTGGTAGAATTGTTGGGGGGTTGAGTTGAACTGTTTGTTTTGTTCAAAGAAACGTTGGCGTTTCTCGTATCGGCGCTTCCTTTGTGCTTTGGCAAGGATATTTTGCATTAGATTTTCTTTTACCTCAGGTAAATCTTTTTCTGTAATGTTGAATTTGTACAGTATTTTTGTTTTCTTCTTGTTACTTAGTAGTGTTGATTATCTACTAATTTCGTTAAGAACCGACAGATCTTTTCTCTTTTTTTATCATTATTATTATTATTATTTTATTTTTTTCTTTTATCATTATTATTATTTTATTTTTTCTTTTATTATTATTATTTTATGTTTGACTTTTGTTTTGCATTTGTACAAGTTGGATCCAAGTCTCACCCAGAGACCTCAAGAGACAACAATTTAGAAGTTCGTGTAGGTGTTATGCCTAGGGTACCATATACTTGGATTTGTACAGTTTTGTTCAAGTGAATGTTTAAGAAACCATAAGAAAATTATGTGTTTGCTTTAAAATTTGAGATCACATAGACAGTATTTTACGTAGGATATGGGCAGTTCCCATGAGCACTATCTTTTGAACTTCAGCCATTTTGGGGTTTCCTGGTATCTGAGCTAGGTAGTAATCAGCCCGTTTCGCTGTCATTCCCAGGGCACCTATGACAATAGGTATTGTTTTCGTCTTCAGATTCCACATTTTGCTAATTTCTATTTCAAGATCTTTATATTTGCTCAGTTTTTGGTAGGTCTTGACAGATACGTTTATATGGATTGAGACAGTCATATCAATGAGAAAGCATGATTTTTGTCTGAAGTCTTTCAATGTTATATCTGGCCTATTTGCATCTATCTTTCTGTTAGTTTGAATGGTGAAGCTCCAAGTTTTAACATCCAGTCCTCAGAGTTTTTCATGTAGGTGTCCAGGCTGATTGTGGTAATCTTCATTTTTAATGCCAGTTGGACAACGAGAGATGATGTGGTCAACTCTCATCGTGCTGGTTTTAGGGCCTGCTTTCATTTTTTTCCCTTTTACAGTTGTTCGTTGGCAGACATTGGTCTTGCGCAGCGAGAAGCAATCCTTCTTCTCTGTCACGCCTTGCAAAGTATTGGCTACGAAGTATTTTTTCTCTCCGTTGTTTTTTTCTTTAATATGTTTTGTAATTCTATTTTCATGTTGTTTCTTTGTCTGTTTGAATATTTCTGCTATGTTGTCATCGCAGGTGAGTGTGTCAGTGTAGTTTGTTTCTGTTTTGCATTTTGTCGCCTCCTTGAGTATAAAGAAAAGCATTTTCTTTTTCTCGTATTGCTTTATTACATGTAGTAGTCTTCCACTTTTTGTTTCTACATACACTTTTAGTCCAACTGTTATTTTATAATAATACTCTATCTGTATTAAGCTACGGCCTCCTTCTGAGCGAGGTAGATATATTCCAGCTGCGTCTCCTTTGGAGAGGTGACCTCGGTATGCTGTTAATAGTTTTTCTGATTTTTCTCTGTGTCTCAATTCACTGATATTCAACTTTATGTTGAAGCTGTCATTTATGACTGATATGGCTAGCGTGTTTTTCCCCATTATCTTATTTTTAGCTTTAAATTTAGTGTTTAGTACAAGTGTAACTCTTCTGTAATACGCTCTACTAATTTTCTTTCATTACTGTGTTTTGTATTTTAGCTGCTTCGTCTATTCCAAGATATTTGTATGGGTGGTTGTGGTCTAATTCTCTGGTTTCAGGGTCTATGTTCACTAGTGTTTTCAGTGCTGATTAATTGGCCTCTTCTCAGTCTGACGCTGGCACATTTGTCAAGTTACATGCTCATCCCGATGTCCTTGGTGAAATTATGGACAATTTTCAGAAGGTTTCTCTGTTCCGTAGGTGATGTTTTTAGTCATCCATGTACTGGAGATGGCTTATTGTTTGCTCATATCACCTATAACCCTTGCCTGTTTCTCTGAGAGGTCAGAGATAGATAAAAACAAATAAGAACAGGGCTGACAGTGAGTGTCCCAGGAAAATCCTACATCTTATGGGTATAACGTAGGTTGTGAGTCATTTTTAATGTTATACTGGTTTTCCAGTTTGCCATTGCATGTTTTATATATTTTAGTAGTGTTGGGCTACCTTATTTGTCTGGAGAGATTTCACTATCCATGAGTATCGGGCACTGCCAAATGCTTTCTGGTAATTAGCCCAGGTCATATTCCGGTTCGTCTTTCTCCTCTTACAGTTCTCTACAATGGCTCGGTTTACCAGAAGTTGTTCCTTAGATCCATACATAACTTGCAGGCACCCCTTTTCTTCTTCTGGTCAAACATTTTCTTTTCAGGTGTTTTATAAGCCGATGTTAGGGTTTTGTAGGATGTTTATAGGCATGCTTTGATTTATGACTCAGTGGTTGAACAGTGTTTTGTTTGGGGAAATTGCGGTTGTTTGCCCTTCCAGCATCTCGTTGGTGTTGACTCTGGTTTTCTTATTAATAGATTGAACGCTGCCGCGAAGTGGATATAAATGCTGCTGAGGTTTCTCAACTAGAAGATGGGGATCTTGTCTACTCTGGAGTTTTGCAGCTGCTGGTACTCCTCGGTGTGTCCACGTGATCTTTTGGCTTTTATGGTGGGCCATATCTGTGGTTCTATCTTGTTATTCCGTTCTTTTTCCTATTAATCCACTGAGAATTTTTGGTGTGTTTTATTATTTTTTTGCTCCATATTGCTTCCCAGTATGACTGATTCGAAAATGTTGTTGACATGTCATCTATATATATATAGATCTTTTTTCAATTTAAAATCTCGTGTTTATTTAGAATTCTCTATTTTGTTGGAAGAAGCGTTTCCTGTTGTTTTTCATATAGTTTTGTGCAAGATTTTTGCTGCTATGCTCTGCTTAAGTTTTTCTTTTACCTCCCAAGTACCTTCATTATTTTTATGCTGTACTGTTTTGTTATACGGGTCTTCCTTTCATATTTCATATTTGATCCATCTTTCTCTAATTCAGAGAGTAGTGATAATTTTTTCTTCTGTTTTTGAACTTTAGTTATTCTGTTTTGTTTGAATTTGGGGATTTAAGATTTGGCTGGATTTTTTCTTATTTTCGTAACAGTCAAGTCCAGTTTCTCTGGATACCACTACAGCTATTGAGTAGATCAAGTCGTTTAGTTTGTTGATATCTAGTGCATTTTTCGATGTGGTCATTATTTCTTATAGATCTTTGTTGTATTCATTTATCCTTTCATAGAGCTGTTTATATTTTTGTAGCCTAGGGAGACATTTACGCTGATTCACACTTATCGACTTTGTGATGTATACTTCTATTTTTGTTATTTCTTCAGTCGGCTCGTCTTCATGTATGTTATTTTGTTTGTTGCAGGTTATTTGTTGGTTGTTATTTCGTTCTTCAGTATTTGTCCGTCCGTGTGTTGTTGAGTTGTGTACTGTACTATTTATTTCTGGGTTGGGTATCTGCGTAGAGATTTTACTTTGGTTTAGCCTTTTATTTACTCTGTGCGGTGTTATCTCCGTTGTGTTCCGTTCTTTCTTTTGTGAAGCTTAACGCATGTTCGGAGATATGCTGTTTTTGTGTCATCGGAGCCCATTTTTGGGGGTTGTAAGATATTTTGTTCTATTTTAAGTGTGTATTTTTTCTATTATTTTGTTTACTTTGCTTTGGGAAACTTTTCCTTCTCACAAGATATATCGCCAGACATCCGCAAGTTTATTTTCCGAGATTTTTCCCTTCTTTTAGTATTTTGTCGTCTCCATATTTGATGTTTCTTTTGTTATCCTTGCGTATACCGGTTAAAATTTTACAGTGTAGAATGCATATAGCACTTCAATGTAGTCGTTATCTGCCCACCATCCTCTTTTGGCTGTGTTTTTCGTTTGGGTAGTGACATTCAGAGAGGCGTCTGTCTGTTCAGATTAAAAATTTTTGCAGAACGCCATCTCTGAGCGTGTGCTACTCTCTTTTTTGTATCGTGATGGTTTGAGAGTCACAAATCGAAATTCTCCCCTTTTTGTTTTCGTAGTTTTATTACCGAGCATATCTGCTGCTTTCGCTTCGTATTATTATTATTACTATTATTATTATTATTATTATTATTATTATTATTATTATTATTATTATTATTATTACTACTATTATTTGGGCACAAGGCCAAACATGTCGGGGATGAGGTACGTCGATTTCATCGACACCAGTACTTATTTAACTTAGGAAATAAGAAGAGAATGGAGGGTTTCTCTCACCAACAGACCTGGAATTTCCTTTGTTTCGATTGGAGTAAGTATGAGAAGTGCATCAATTCAGAAATCCGCTGTGCTGGGAACAGCAAGGACTGTAAGAAATATCCTCGATATCTAAGGAAATCGTTTGTTATCCGGTATCAATGATATTGTTTCCCAATGCGAATGAATTCGGAATCGTCAAGAAGAAGAAGAAGAAGAAGAAGAAGAAGAAGAAGAAGAAGAAGAAGAAGAAGAAGAAGAAGAAGAAGAAGAAGAAGAAGAAGAAGAAGAAGAAGAAGAAGATAATGTGTACCCTTGACAAGCAATGACTTTCGGTAGCAGTGACAGGTCAGGGTTTCTGGAAAAATCAAACAGTTGAATTTTACCGAAGCCCTGAGATTCCCCGCGGACGTGGATCTTACCAACCACTAATCCTTTCAAGAACGCCGTGGTGGAACATTTATCAGCCACATTGCCTGACTGGACTCCTAACTGGAACGTGACCAGCATCGGTCTGCGCTTGATTGCAGACTGTTGTTCTGCCTAAGAGACGAGCTGTGAATATCACATCTGGCAAAAGTTAACCACACTTGCTCACTTTCACGGAGAATTTGGAGATGTCATAACCCTACGCATGCCTGCGTATCATGAGCCAAGGCATGTTTAAAACTCAATACGATGGATGTCCTGAACGGCGCACCACATCCCTTCAGCAGAAAATGGAAAAGCAAAGGTTCCATTCTGGTCAGCCAAGAAGCGGGGTAAGGCATTATTGTAAGGTGACAGTATATAAGGTATCCAATGTCAGTCTCCGCAACCTACACGCATCTATTCAGTGATAGTTTTATTTGGACCCATTATTCGGCGAGGCTAAGCACTCTGAATATCATCTCTTCGAAGTTCTTATCTGGCTGGATCAAAGAAAGCAATGTTGATCCTTGCATTATTTGAACTCGGCATGTAAAGAGCTGGAAAGAAAGAAGAAAAAGAAGAGTAAGAAGAAAAGAAGGCAGAAGAGAAAGCAGAGGAAGAGGAGGGGGAGGAGAAGAAGAAACAGAAGAAGACGAAGAAGAAGAAGAAAAAGAAGACGAAGAAGAAGAACAACAACAGCAACAACAACAACAACATCAACAACATCAACAACAACATCAACAACATCAACAACAACATCAAGATTATGCAACTCCTACAATGGCTGCTGCTACTTCGATACTGCCAAATATCTCAGACTTCCTACAGTGGTTGCCATGATAACTGTTCTTACTACAATAAAAGAAAAAAACTAATCCTCATACTCATCATAATGCGATAAAACCAATTCCGATGCTGCTGCTACGACTTTCCCTACAATAAACGTTTAGATGAGGTGTTAGACAACTCTTTTGACAACAGTCATAATCTCCCGATATTTCTTTCAATGATTTATATTGTTGATGGTTCAATGGCCCGAAATATAGGGAATTATTTAATTATACCTAAGATAACACCTGAATACCGCGTTGTTTCTTTAAGATATTTTACATTCTTCTGCATAGCAGGAAGATTTCCAACAAAGTCGATTTACATACGTATATATAATATATGTCCTTGTGCATGTGCTCGCATGCATATATGTGTGTGTGGCTATATATTTATACATACATACCTACATACATACATGCTTACCAATATATACAAACAAACCGACCTCATAAACTCAATCACATACATACATATTTATGTATGTATGTATTTGTCTGTGCGTGAGCATATGTGATTGTGTATGTGTGCGTGCCTTAAACGGATTCCAAACATTTTCGTTGATCTGTTATTTGAAGAATGCCTCAACTCCAGGAAACTACGAATTAGACGTGCAGGAGTCAACTTCATTGATAAAACACAAACATATATTAATAGATGTATGCATGAATTTGTATATATATATATATATATATATATATATATATATATATA
The DNA here is from genome assembly GCF_046866305.1 of Octopus bimaculoides. Classification (NCBI taxonomy): domain Eukaryota; kingdom Metazoa; phylum Mollusca; class Cephalopoda; order Octopoda; family Octopodidae; genus Octopus; species Octopus bimaculoides. Next base: position 43,975,884 of record NC_142934.1, read on the forward strand.
TATATATATATATATATATATTATATGCAAATACATATATGTATGTATTTATGTTTATATATACGTATACACATACATGTAAACATAATTTCATATATATTTGTATTTGTATATAATAATATATATATATTATATTCATATGTAAGTGTATGTATATATACATATATATACATACACAAATATATATATATATATATATATATATATATATATATATATATATATATATATATATACTCGCACGCACATATACAGTTGTATATTTGGTAAGTATCTCGATATGCGGTTCAATTTTAGTATATATTTCTGTGTATGTGTCTATGTCTTTTAGTGTGTGTGTGCGTGTTCATATATGTCTTTCATACGTGCATACTGATACACATTATATTTGTTGAGCAAAACTCGTTAGTTCTTTCTATCTTTATATTTTGCGATTTGTGTGCTATTAGTTTTCTCTCTGTTGCAATGTGATTATATAATTCTGAAAGTAAAGTAAATCACAAATGCGTTTGTTGTCATGAACTTTTAGGATTAATAGTTTAATAACTTATTAATTTAGGCAGGTGTTTATCGGAGAGGAAAAATCTTAGGAATGCTATTGGGAATCTCTTATCGCTTAATACTGCACTATTCTCTTGAGATCTAATAACAAATTACGAATGGGAACTAGTGAACCGAAATTAAATATATAGATGTACACACCAGAAATAATCACACATACACACAAATATACACACTTATGCACAGAGTTACACACAGATAGAAATAGAGATGCAAGGCAACAGGCACACGCATACGCTCAAACGAAATATTATTTATACGCATGTATAGATACGTACACAGGTCTATATAACCTCAAGTATACTATATTTATATACACGTGTGTGTGTGTGTATGTGTACAGATATATGTTTTTGCGTGTATGTTTCTGTGTGTGAGCACACTCTTATGAACGTAGATTAGTGAGACCCAATATATATACATACAACAGCTGATAAATACATATATAATCTATATGCATAGTGAAAGAGAACAGAACAAACATACGCACCAACTTGGAAAAAGACACACACTTACAGCACTTATGTTCGTTCATCCAATCACAGATATACACACAATGCAACAGACCCTCAAATAGCTACACAGACGGAGTTTGAGTTCCTGTGTACTTTGAACTAATCTCAAGGCCGATCTCTTTAATTGTAATTCCTCTGTTTGACAGTTTTGTAATTTCTGAATATTTATTTTGTTATTGTTAATTCGTTTCTTATCTTTATTTTTAATTAAAAGCCAAACATTACCATATATTAATGCTTAAGAAATAAAGGAATTTATGCAAACAGACTTATCAGATAATTCTTGTCGAGTTATCAAAAGCGAGCAATAACCCTAAAGAAACTATAATTTTTTCTCTCTTAAGATGTTTCAAAAGATAAATGTAATTTTCTCATATTCTGGTTGCTATTAAATTTGATTTCACAGGGACGTTTTCTTTGCACATATAAGACGCTCACATTTTCTCTGAAATAAATCAGTGACTAGCTTTTCTGCTATAGACAAAACGTGTCAATCTAAAGCTGAAAGAGATCTACATTTAAACACATAAAAGGAAATTGCGTCTATCATTTATTATCTATTGTTTCTCTATATCGCGTTTGTCCAGTTTCTATATCATAGTGGGAAACTATAATGGAGAAACATACATAAATAAGGAAAAGCAAAAGAAAAAAAAAGAAATCTAAAAAATAGCAATAAGGATAGAATAATATAGATATAAAATAGAAGAGAACTGTCGGAATTGAAGTGAAATAAAGGTTTGTTGAAACTTACAAGACCATTATTATAACAATGGTCAACAAAAGAACTGACCTGTCCGTCCTATAACTGACCTGTTTTCTTAAATACAAATTCAGATGGCAGATTTGTATGCGTCCTTGTTTCTTTTCATCTTTGTTATTCTCTCTTAAAGTTTGGTTGATGTAAACTGACATTCATTCATCCAATAGCTTCGTCTTGGCTATTCTTCAACTATAGGCAGCAGTTTAATTGTTTCTAATACATTGCTTTCTTGTACTGTTTTTCTCTTTCGCCAGTCTTGCATCGCTGTCTTCTTAATTACTGTCATTTGCATTAATATACTATAAAAATAATTCATTTATACTTTCGAGCCATTGATTACTCTTCACTAAATTTGTTGTAGTAACGTACATCATTCACTCTTCCAGACCTCAGTATATATCTGGTAACTTTTCAAACGGATTAAACACAGTACATCACTCTAACGTGATTATTTCAACTCTATCACCTTTAGCATGTTTTGATGCGAAATGTTTCATTATCTTCGTAGCTTGATCATTTCAGCGAATTAACAGAATAGACAGACTGTTGAATAACGTGCATTAGGGTACGATATTTATTCTAACTCTATAGTTTCTTAGTTCAAATCCTTCTGGGTTCGACAGAATAAAGTACCAGTCAAGTAATGAGGACGTTTAAATCGATTAAACATCTGCTGCGAATTTTTGTCTTTGTCGCAGGTTATATGAGAAAGAAGTATCTTTTCAGAAAAATTAATATCTTTTTCAAGCCCCGTTTTTGGCTTTATTTGATCCCCGTCGACCCCAACCAGCAGTATGCGTAATATCCTTTAACTTGGAAACGTTGAAGGGAGGTCAATGGTCTGACAGTCTAACCGTATGGCCAACTCCGTCTTCATTTAATAATCGAAATATTTTGTTTTCAGGTGATAAAATTCCATATTGTTGAGGTGTCACGAGGTCATGATTTCTTGAAAATCAATATGATATTCTAAAAAGTAGCAGACATCAATGTCAGTTATGTAACTGTAAATTATTGATGTTTCCTACGGCGCTAGACATATCTCAGCTTCCATTTTAGCCAGGACTAAAGGCGATATATCACACTAGATTTGTTTCCATGCTATTATATGCTATATTCACCAGAAGTGATTGATTGACTGAATATTTTAAAAGTAGTGTTGACACTTAAATATTATTGAAACAGCAACTCACAAAATATCAGGCAAGTTTCTGTTGAGGAGCAAAAATAATGTTTCTAATTGCCAAGAAAAGTCTGCCATGTATAAAATAACAAACTTATATGTCAATATCATTATATATCTCTATGTAGAGACAGATAGATAGAGAGAGAGAGAGAGAGATAGAGAGAGAGAGATAGAGAGAGAGAGACAGACAGACAGACAGATGCATTCATGCGTGCATATTTGTATATATATATATATATATATATATATATATATATATATATATATATATATATATATATATTAAATATATACTTTTATAAACCAAATTTTACAAAATATATAGTATCTGTTAGCAGTCTTAGCCAAAAACTCACAGTTGAGTTTTTGTATATATATATGTATACATGTCTCTTAAAGGATAGAGCTCAAAATCAATGCATTGAAGATACTTTATTGCAGCAACAATTATAATAACAGAAACAACCACAATAAGCCAAACCTATGCACATTTCAATAGGGTATCCCGGAAAAATAAACCACATCATAAGATGTCTCGTAAAATATTGTAACAAATTACAACATATTACAAATTTCTGGATACTCCATCTCATCAGGGTCGTATTATTGCCATCACCAATACTATTATTAGCAAAACACACACATCATCCAAGAGGGTGAAAGAATAATCGACGGCACGCAACCTACCATCGTTATTTTCTTACAGAATGTAAACAAACCAGTCAACCGAAATCCAGCGACGTACACCGCCCGGTTTACAGCGTAAAAATCCCTTGCCAAAAATTCATCCCCCATGTACATCAAGATTTCCTATCGGATCTTCCTATAACGACAGTGTATTAATTAATTCATTAATTATACCCGCCCACGCCCACGCACCGCACACCACCACCCACATGCCCACACCTACCCCCACACACACATATACCTATACTTAGATACACACACCAATATATATTTATATGTATTTTTTATGTATAACCATACACACAAACACATATATACACTCACATATGTATGCATATACATATACACACATACAGATACACATGCACCCACATAAACGCGCACAGATACACACACACATTTACATATATACGCATACATACTCACATACACACATGCGTACATATGTACATACATACATATAGCTATACCTCCATATATACATCGATACATATGCACATACACACACACAAGCTTATATATGTTTACATGTTTACATGTACACACATACACATACGTCTCCATACACACATATATACATATATACACACATACACTCTCACGTGTCTCCACATGTATACCTACACCCATATACATATACACTCATATATTTGCGCCACAGACCTAATTCCAGTAAGATATATAGAGATGAATATACCTCTTCCTTAATTTCGAACTTGTGCCTATACACATTCCGGTAATTCCTATTTATAAAATGCATACGTATGTCTATACATATGTAGACATCTGTAAGCTTTAAACGTTATTTTATTAACTAGGTGACCCTTGGAAAAAAGTATGGAAAATAATTCCAAGTTACATAACGAACAAGTACTTTTACCCTTGTCGTACGGCATCGATTTGCCTACTAACAACCATTCAAGGGAGTAATCCTTTTTCTCATCTTTCAATTTCCAAACTAAATTACTAAGCGCCGTACTATATTGCTTACTCCTATCCCTAAAGGATGAGTAATGATTAGAAATTCGTTTCGAGACCTCAAGTGACGAAGCCCCGATATAACTCCAAATCTTCTTATCCGTTATAACATTACACCTATAGACAATGTTTTTAGTTTTAGCATTTGCACTAAGGAATCTTATTCTATTAGGGTTATCTTCAGATATTTCTATTAGTTTATTACCAAAGTTAGTGGTATTATCCATATCCTTTTGGTCTTGACTAACATCTCGACCATTGCCTGTATTATTATTATATATTGCTTGTATTATATATATATATATATATATATATATATATATATATATATATATATATATATACGTGTGTAACTGCGTATATTACTTAATAGGCACAAGACACTAGACATAAACATTATGGCATATAGGGCACCCAGGGCCACATTTACATAAAACAACAGGCTCGTTGCAGAGGCTTGGCAAACAATAAAGTCACACTTCAAAGCACCAACTTTTCATCTCATAGTCTGTTTATTGCACATAAATCGCAGTGACTAGTTAGCACACAAAGTTTAAATACAAACGTTTATCGTGTAATATAAGTGCAGCAAGTTTTAGAAGCTTAGAGCTATACACTGCACCGATACCTGTGAAAAATCGTTTCTTTTACGCTTGGCATCTCAAAAATCTTTAATGAACCCCAACTGTAGCATATTGAGACGATTCCTTTCTACATTTCGAAGTCATGGAACATTTGGTATCACGGAAGTCATTTCTGTTCTTAGATCATTTTTATGAGTCCAAATATAATGAATGTCATCTCATGAGCATCTCATGAACATGGAGTTCACATACATTTTTAGGCCGACATAATCACTGGTAAAGATTTCATCAAATACTTCAACATGGGTGAAATCAACCTATTGAGATGCAGAGGGATATGAACAGGGCTTATACAAGACCTCAAATGGGATATTTTATTCTGTGAACACATTAAGAAATTCACATTGGGAAATCTTGGATAAATTTTTCAGATTCATTTCTTATCTCTGCATCACGTGAATTACATAAACTTTGTATGACTTGAAGTTTCTCTTGCAATTGTTCGAAATTATTCAAATGACAAATACATCAAAACTTAGATGCGAGTCTGTTTTCTTTTTTTTTTCATTTTTTTTTTTTTTTCGATTAGGGTAAAGACAAATTATTCTGGAACTGACGCTGGATTTGCATCATAATTTCTCTCTCTTTGTCTATTTGATGCTACATTGTAGTCTGCGCTTCCAAACGTATTCCTGGAACATTATTGCAATTGTTGATACCAATTTCGAATTCATTGCAGAATTTTTTTCTAAAGAATTAGATATATCTACATCCTTATTCGGGTCAGTTTCAACTCCGTGAAAACTTTATTGTATAATTTAAATCGCAAAAGAATTAAAATCATGATTTTCGTTTGATACCAGTTTTAAGACAATCCATTTGTCAGCCAATATTTCAGCCGAGCTTGATAAGGCAGGGAACTGGCAGAATTCTTAGCTCATCGGGCAAAATGCACAGCCGCAATTTGTACGTTTTTTTTTAATGTTCTAAGTTCAAAATCCGCTGAGATCGACTTTGTTTTTCATTCTTTCGCGGTCGATAAAAGAAGCACCAATTGAACACTGGGGTTCATGTAATTGACTTGTCCCTTTCTCCTAAATTTCGGGCCTTGTGTCAAATTTGAAATCAATATTTGTTTCATATATAGTGGCATATAAGATAATCAATGTTAAAATATAATCTGAATAGAACGAAATCGGAAATATCAACAGAATTGGAAGAAAACGATATCTGATAACAGCAATGTACACCCACTTCATTAAATCCTGTTATAGTCATATTAAGAGAGGTAGTTTCCATGAAATTGTATCATTCGCACCTCTGAGGCAGATAAGCAGAGTAATCAAATATTAAATGAAAAGAGTTCGGATTGATTAACACCAAATTAAGGATAATTAAGGATTTTATTTCCATACAAAAATCCTTTTTTTCGAAATTGTATCACTTTCGTGGGGCCCTGGAACCGAAACGGCGCACAAACGCGCCATAAATTATTCTTCAAAAAGAAATTCTATATTTTATGGTTCTCTATAGACTTCAAAAGATGTTATGATGGACCTGTGTTTTGGACTCTTTTTTTAGCAAAATTGGCGTCTCCAGATCTAACGGTCCAAATTATTTTGCACGAGAAGGATTACTATCCTTGTTCTTATTGTATATCTCGTTACTAGAAGACCAAAAATAAGAGTGAAAAAAAAAGCAATTATCAAATAAATGATACATAAAAAAAACGAAGATCTAGTTAAACGATCCTTCATGGCAAAAATAGTAAATGTGCTCTACATCCAAAATCAAGAACAAAAACAAATATAAATTTATCTTGGTTTTTGTTATTGTAGCTTTTATTATAGTCATTGTTTGTATTTTCGTTACAATTAGAATGCACTCTACTCCAAATGAATAAGAGATGCTGTTTAAACATATAATTTTATCTTCATGGAACCATTTTACAAATGCAAGACTTGTGCTGAATAAATTCAGCACAGGTCTTGCATTTGTAAAATTAAAAAAATACATATATTTGTAAAAAATATATATATATGTGTGTGTGTGTGTGTGTGTGTGTGTGTATGTGTGTACCATTTCACGTTTATATTTGGAGGCCTGCAAGAGGAACGGAAAAGGTGTTAGCCCCGGGGTAATTGCTGTTTAAAGCACCCCGCCACAAACCAGGTCACGTATTTGTTACGTGTGTGTGGGTGCATGGCCATGAGACTCCGATCATAATGTGATGAATTCAATTACGACCGAGTTGTATGTTTTGTCATTGGGCAATGCGCATTATATCACGTTGTTCTAGTTTACCCAACAGTAAATGAATACCAACCGACGAATCGTCTATAGGTTCAGCATTTTCTTTCACCTGTCACATTTTCAATGTTCCTGTAAGTCGGGAATGGAAGAAATCAGAGAGTAAAACATGCGGAGACACCTTGTTAGATGTTAAAAGAATAGTTAAGGCAATAGGTTGAAAGTGAGTGCACATAAATCAAATAAATTACACAGGCATATAGCATTTACTAGCAACTTATATCTTTTACTTGTATCAGTCATTAAACTACGGGGATTATTCGAACAAACTGACCCCACTTAGTACGTTTTGAAGCCAGATATCTGTCTATTTTATCCGAACTGTTGGATACAAGGACGTAAACAAATCAACAGCAATGGTGGGAACAAACGGTGGGAACAAGCAGTGGTTGAAACAAGCATACACACACACATACATATCACACGCATATAGATATATATATGTATACAGATATATAGATTATGATGGGAGACATACGTACATACAGGCATGAGTAGTTGATAGAGAAACAGATTTATTCATTCTCTCCTCCGTCTCTCCCTCTCGCTCTCACTTAATCCCTCACCCACCCTCCCTCTCACACTTACTCCGCCCTCTCTCTGCTTGCCTCTCTTCACTGTTTTATCGCTAGGATATATATAAACATTAGGAAAATAGTTTTCCAAAAATATTTTAGAGATAGTCCTGCGTTTTGGACTCTTTTTTTTAGCCAAATATTGATAATAAAGGAGATAATTATAGAAAGCATAGAGATTAACATTCAACGTGTTTTGAAATAGCGAAGATAAACATACGGGAACCGAAAGTGTAGAAATGTAACGTAAAAGGAAAGGGGTTGTTAAAATAAATATGTGTTTCACCGTAATTAGCTTATTTAGAAGGAAGGTATATAATTAGTGTTATTATTTAAGCTAATGTTTCGAAACTGTACATGCATATATAAAGAGTACAATACAAAGGATGTAGCGGTGTATATAAAATGAAATTCAATAAAATAAAGTTTAATAAATTTGTTAATAACGGGAGAAGTGCTGTAAACTGAAAATAAAGTAATAACAATAAAGAAAACTATTAGGTGAATGTGTTAATTAGATATAGTTGAGTAAAGGTCCATGAATTACATCTAAATATGTCAGAAAATTTATTAAATGTCTAATGTATATTGATTGATTTGTGCATTTAAGCAAAAAAAATAAAAGATTCCAAGGTCCTTCCAGAACTAAGTTTATACGGCTAGTTTCATGGGTTCTGTGCCGTATAAATTTCTCTTACTGGACACCAGTCTGTCGCAGGATACTCAGTATTTGCCTGCTGACTGAATTAGACCAACATGATATTAAGTGCTTTCCTCAAGAACATAATTCAACCAGTATATTATGATCATGAGCGTTTCACCCTCATCAATAAACCACACGGCTCCAGGATGTGCACAGTAAGTTCTTTAGAACCATGACAAAGCAACGTAAAGCTGGTAGAATATTAAATGTTTATGAATTCTAGGCTATTCAATACAATTATATTAGAGTAATATTGAAGACACAATATAGGATATCAAAAGCAACGTTTGATAAATATATATTACAAATTATCACAGTCAGTAAAAAAAAAATATATAGCAAAATATATTTTACTGTATAAAAAAAACACGAATTCTATAAGATATTTAAATGTGAGGATAAATGCCAATGCTCAAAGATATTATACAGTGAGACAGTTGATGAAATTTTGAAGAAGGTGTTTATAATTCTTCAACAACAATTAACTATGATCAAAAGAAAAGTTAAGGTATGTACTAGATAATACACGGAAAGTTACACTTCTTGGCCAGAGAAACGTTGGAATAGATGCCTAAAATATATGTTATATGAATTATTCTCAAGAGAAGTCTTAGTTTGAAAAAGGCATAGAATAGAACAAAAAAACGTTGCGGAAGCAAAATAGTAGAAAAGAGAGAATTATCAGAAAAAAAATATTTTGAAAATGTTTATAAGTTTACAAATGTTAGAAATAAATGTAGAGAGATTTTCTAACGTCTATCTCTTATTCCTTTTATTCTGTAAGTGGTGGAATCAAATAAATGTGCAAATCATTAAGATACTTTTTGTCTTTTTTCTCATTCCAAACATTATTCTAATTTTTTATATAAATTCTTCTATTAAAAAAATAAATAAATTATCCATGTGTTAACTATTTCGATACTGATTGTGGTTTGTTACACTAATAACAATTGGGAGAGTCAATTATGCATTCATTCTTAGTTAAAGCCCTTTCTAGTCAAATATAACGTTAAAAAAAACTTCGCACATATCTTGAAATGTTGATCCTTTCTACAAATATTTTTCGAATTCCTTTCGTTAAAATAAATAACTTAGTTAAAAAAAAAAACGATACTCTATCGGGCTACCTCTTTCATTAGTTGCTCTGTTTCTAGTAATAAAGAGTAAAATTTGGGTATCCTTTCCTTTTGTCCGGCACATAGATAAAATAATTTTTTGTAACCAAACACTTTCAAATTTCGTATACTGGTAGAATGTGTCATTTAAAACAGCATTTACTATTGGCGTTTTTAAGAAAATTCTTTATTTTCAGAGTAATTTCGTGTTAAAGTTGTCGTGTTTCGGTAATTTCAACCAATCAATGACGTCTATTGAGGTGAAAACAATTACTGCAGTTAATACATATCCATGCAAACATTTTCTTCAAACTACCCCTTTTTAATAAAACACTTAACTTAATAGTTCAATACTATAACACAGTGCCATTCCTTTAATACTTTCTCTCTAATATCTTACTAGTATAAGTTTTAACACTGAATAACTTTAAGTTAGGAAAGCAAACATCCAAATTCCTTCCGGACCGACCAATTTTTGCCCCCATTTACGAAATGCTCCTTCTTCTGCCTTCCGGCAACAATGAATCCCCTATTCAGCTCCTATATTACGTTTAACCATATACAGTAGATTTCCTAATAGATATATATATGTTTTATATTTCTATATTTTATACGTTTTATACTCTTTTACTTTTCTTATGCTGTCCTTGAGGATTCTCTTCTCTTAGTCCCATTATTTTAGTTATTGCACCTACTCATTTACCTATTTTCAATCGTACTTTCCTCTTTTACTTGTCCTTACTGGCCATGGTTTGTATATATGTATTTGATTTGTCTTTGTCTTATCTGTTAACCATCAATGAACCGGAACCACGTCATGGTTATAAAAAAAAATAGCTGATGAATTACGTTGTAAGACTGACCATGACCCCCCACCCCTCTACACAAACAGATTCAGAGACTTGCTGATCGGTAAAAAAATAACGAACACTAACACCGCACTGTAGTTACCACTTGGTTTCTTACTCCCGTTAGTACACTTATATACCAAATCTTCCCCTGATAGGTTCACCATCATAGGCTACTTATTCCATACCATCCACAACGTTGCACCTACTAGCTGGCATTTTATATATGAACTTTCACTTCCGTAACTCGGACAATACCTTCAAATATACCACCATATTTCTATGTAAGCATAATCTGAATTTCTATATAAACTTAATGCGAACTACTGCCTAAATTCTCCCTTCTTAAAAACTCCTCCCAAGAACGACTACACTAACCTATCCACCATTGGACTAAGTAACACGGATCCTGGAATACACCGCGGGAAGTTTCTAGCTTATTTCCCCTTCCTATACCTAATTCATCTTAATAAGCTGTACTTTTCTCACAACCTCATATTTGCTCCTAATCTTTTTTTTCTGCCCTTTTTCATGATGAAAAATAAATTGTACCTATTGTTAACTGTTTATTATATGTATTAGCGCTCCTAACCACTTAGACCCTCTGAAGAAGCCTAGAGGCACACTCATCGTCCAAACTTTATCTGCCCATGCCTACAGAACACTGAAGTGACGGAGATAGCATGGAGGATTCCGTTTCCTCTTGATAGAAACGTCCATAAACACTTTCGTATAATACTAATTAATACATGTGCGTGTAACACATAGTTACTACATGTGTATGTACTCTTCTAATACTTTCTAACATTTTTGAATAAATAGACACACTGGAATGTCTACCAGCTGATGTATGTCGTTTTGTATCCCCTGCATTTTGTCTTATTTGCTATATATATATATATATATGCAGAGAGAGACAGAGAGAGAGGCAGACTGAAAGCGAGAGTCACAGGCGTAGATGCATGAGTCAAAGCTTGTCCCGCAACCATGTGATCTTAGATTCAGCCCCACTGCAGGGTACTTTGGAGTAGTGTGTCCTAACTTCGGGTCTCTCTTGCTCAGTCTCTCTCTCTCTCTCTCCTCTTTCTCTCCCTCTCTCTCACTTTGTACACATACACACACACGCACACACACACACACACACACATACACACACACACACACACACATATATATACTTTCCGTATTCCCGAGCGTCATACTAATATATACTTTTGTTATTTACACCACCTGTCCTCGTCTGTTGTTATTTTTTGTATATTCTCCCATATATATATATATATATATGTATGCATGTATACATGTATATAATGCTGGCGTTGGTTCTGTATGTGTTCTTGTGCTTGTGTTGGGTTTGTTTCCCAACACTTGACAGCCAATATTTGTTTGCTAATATCAACGTAACGTAGAGGTTCGGCAAATGAGCATGTTAGAATAAGTACCAGATTTAAAAGGAAAACAAGTACTAGCATTTATTTGTTCGACTAATCTCTTTAAAGCGCTGCCCCGGCATGGCCACTATCCAACGACTGAAACAAAATTTAAAAGATGCATGAGTACCTACATATGCATATGCAAGGATACTATGGTCGATGTTATTGATACAACTCTTTCATTTAAAAGTGGTTTCATGTAACAAAATTAGAAAAAAATGGTTTATATACTAAGTTACATTTCGAAAAGCATATCACACTAACGCAAAATGAGGGAGAGGGAGAAAGAGAGAGTGATGGGAAAGCAAGAGATAATAATTCAAGTCTCAGTAACGTCAGTGGCCTGTTATTTTTCTTTCCCCTTTTCTTCTGTATCTTTCTACATTCACTCGTCTCAAAATCATTGTCACGGACAACGACTCGGTCACTACCGTATCTTATCACCGTTTTGCTCCTTAATACGAATTACCTCCCTTAGCGTTACACAATATATCATTGGCAATAGACACTCGAATTTATATAGAGGTTGTTTGAATCTCTCTGAATTGCAGTAGCTTACTATTCTCTATTTATCTTTTTTTACAACTTCCTTTCTAAAGCTACTAGTTATTCTCTATCATATTCTTTCAAACTTTATAAATTTGATCCTACACACATGCTTAATTGTCCTGCTGCTCTTTCTTTACTTTCATCCCGTCAGTCCCTCTCTTTCTCTCTCTCTCTCTCTCTCTCTCTCTCTCTCTCTCTCTCTCTCTCTCTCTCTCTCTCTCTCTCTCTCACACACACACACACACACACACACACAGACATACATACACACACACATACACAAACAAAGCCATCCTCAGATTCCTAGGTCAATTTTGTCTTCTTCCATATTAGTTCACTCAATATAATTGTTAATTTCTTCACTTATTCAACTCTTTCGTATTGTCAATGATTTATATACGTTATCTGTTAAACGTTTACTTGTATTTTTCTAAGAGTCACGCAGTCCAAAACCTTAAGTATATAAAATTATTCATCACTCGCTTTACTACTTCAAAATTTTCATCTGTACGATTAGAGTCCTACTTTTGTGTGCTTTGGTCTACCTTTACAAATATATCTCTATATTTAAAGCCTTTATGAATTTCACAATTACCTTTTCTATATCCCCCTTTTATGAATTTACTTTCACCTGTTTTTACATACTGTTCTCCTTTGTATACAGCACAATCAGGCATGCACGTTCTAAGATTGATTCTTCAAATAATTCCCGTGCAATTTCAGTTCTTTAGAACTTTCCCTCCCAACATCATTTTCCTGATATGGCTTTCAATTCACACCCATTTAATATCTATGCAATATATATCATATAAATACAATATATGCTCTGACTTTTTACCTGACTGTTGCTTTAGAGAGCCATAAAATATGATATTCCTCCTATAACGATTTTCAAATGTGATTCACTACACATCTAATAACACTTAAAACACAATATGATAGATTTTTAAGACTCCCTAGCTGTCATTTTAGTGTTACTTTTATCTACTAATATATATTTTTAGACACACTTTTATTAATATTGGTCTTCTAAATTTGAAAAATACTCTTGATGCAGTCATTCATAATGCAAAGTATATATGGTTAAGCTCATTCTCGAAAGACCGCTTTTAGTGGCACGAATTATCAGCGACACCATCTACCCATTCTACATAAGAATTTCTTAGTGATCCTCGTCCCATTATAATTCTTTATATTGTATGCTTTAATTAACATATTTTATACGTCCTTATCCTTTAAAACGACTCTGAACAATTTCATCCAAACATACCTAAAATATCTCTCTTGTTCATTACAGAAAACCATTGGAAAACAACGAAGCTTAATCAAATATATTTTATCATTTCTGTTTACGGATTTTAACACTTACCTCAGGGACCAATAAATCCCCTCAAATTTATTTCTTAGCTTTTCTTTCTACGTGGTTGTCTACCATATTTTTACAACAGTTTTATTTTCTTTTTCAAATGTAAAATGGTTTTTTTTCGGTTTTTGCTAGGCATATTTACAGTATAAAATTTCTAATATCGTCAGTAATTCTAGTCATTGATGTTTGTTTAATAAAAAAAATCCATCAGAGAATACTCTAATAAGCAATTTATTCAGATCGTAACTATGCATTCATGAAATACCCATTTATTGAACGGTACCTCATTTTCATTGGAATTCTTTAACAGCTATTAAATGATATTGATAAATATTTAGCATTTACTCTAAGGGTAAAACGTTCTTTATGAAAACATATATCTAAAGTGATTCTGCGTACAGAAGTTTATCATTAGATAAAGTTCTCACTTTTACATTTAAAATCACTGTTAAGGTTGTATGAGATGGTTAATATTTCGATAGATACATTCCATTTAGAATACAAAGATTAATTTCGCATATTTATGGAAGCAGTTACCCAAATGCAAGTATACTGTACGTCCATATTAGAACTTATACCGTTTGACACACAATATTATATGCATTAAAGTTAATTTTCCAGAAGCAAATAGTGGCTAACGTATGCAATATAGGAAACTCGGATCGACTTTTCGCTTAATCACATACGACAGAACACCTCTATAAACCGGTCAGACTGTAGTTTCAATTTCACATCTGTAAGTGATAACCATTGAAACTAAATTGAAATATTCTGAACAGGATCAACCCCAAAAGATTTAAATTACTTACGAATTACAAAAATTGATAGGGTTAGAATAATCCAGTCCACATCTGCACATCTCACATTTAAATGTCTTGAAGATCATTCCATCGTAAGTCATGTATGAGAAATATCAATCCGAGTAAATCGAGATGTCATTTAATAAGTTATCATTTCTTACATTATTCTTCCGATGAAGACAGTATTTCACTGCGTCTTTGGAAAGGTATTTTACACGGCATCTTTTTGTTTAAAAATATAGTAATTAAGAACAGTAATTCGGTATTGAAGACATCTTCTATCACCAAATCTTTTCTAATCGAAGATATTGTTTGATCATATTAGTCATTCATATCACCAAAATCTAAAATCGAAATCTTTCATGTAGGCCCTAAGGTTAGAAATTATAAGAAATCTGTATTAAAATATTTCATAAACTTTTAATTTCAGTATGGGTGCTATCGACTCAATAGTACCTATTAATTTTTCTTTTCTGAATATATAACAGAATTCACTATGTACTTTATTGAGATGTGTGTGGCTTTTACATCGTTGATGACTTATTAACATTAAATAATTTCAATATTGAAATCACAGAAGGTTTTAAATCGCAAATGTTAACTTTATTAGCAATGTTTACCTTCTTAAATTACTTTGATTACTTAAGCTTAAAGAACACCGTCTCTACACACAATTCTTACACTCATTCAAACTGGGGAAAACAGTTTGAAGATAGTATTTCTAAGCATTAAAGTCAGAAACTTCAAATATATACCTCTAAATAAGTCTGCTACGAAATTCAATAACGACATGAAATGTGTCTGTTCCTTTGGAATTCGCACCTCAAATTTAAGAACTCTTTATATCAAAATTGTTATTGTATGAAATCTCAAATGAATTCTGACAATCTTGTTGAGAGTCACCAGGTGTGGCATCGTAACGATGGTGATAAAATATGCTAGAGGTAAGGATTGTCACTGAATTAATTGTCACTTCCATATACTACTTATGATACACCTTGAGAATTAATATAAAGTGTAACGAGAATAAAAAGAAACAACATGGCTTTGACACCTTAATCTCTGTTATACTCAACAACCTCCTGTATTCATATATGTACTTTTGCTTATCCTGGCAGATCCCCAAAGTCATATCTCAACTGAAATCTAATGTTGAACATTTAAAACTGTTCTTGTTCTCACACTTGCATCGACAGAATAACCTATCCTGTAGATTATAGTCCATCCTCGGCAAAGGGCAGGGGAAACAGAGCGGAAGAACTGAAGCAGTAAAAGAAAAAAATGCAGGCTTAGAAGAGAAAAGAAGAAATTTTGAAGATGAGAAAAATGCCATGTTAGATATTTTCCTCTAAAACAAGACACTTGAAGTAAAATGAATTAAATATAGTAATAAAAACAATTATACAGAGTAAAATTTGTTACACTTATAAAATACGTTATCATTGGAAAAATAAACTACAGGAATTATGAAGTAGGAATGCTTTTGGGTATCTAAAAATATTAGAGGTTGGTATGAAAAAGTGTAACCGAAATAAGTTGGGTGTCGAGATGTCTTTGCCATACGGTTAGAACCTTCCCCATATATTCATATGTATTCCTGCCTTTCTATTGCCCTCTTCACTAATATATTACCATTGATAATTCTTACATTATTTTCATTATTAGTTTCCATGCTTTTATCATTCAAATCGACTTTCTAATTTTGCTACCTGTATTAATTTTGCCTTTAGGCTTTAATTGTTAATAAGCCACCCCTTTAATTTGTTGTTTACACGTTTACCGTTTTGAAAATCAGCACATATTTACAAAACAAGATGTGTTTAGCCCTAGGCGTTAATAGCTGCTGATGAGAATTAAGGTGGTCTACACCAAAATCGAAATCGTGTTACAGCTATATACGCTAGGGATTTACCTTACTTCGTCAGTCATTAAGCATAATGCGTTAGTCGCTTTGGAGTAAATTTAACTCTGATTTTAGCATAAGCGGTGCTAGTCAGTGACCTCTATTAATTAGACTCTCTATTAATTTAGGTTCTAATTGCTAATAAACCACCCTTTTAATTTATATATATACGTACATATACACATATATGAAAGGACAGTTGTACAATCCTTTACTGTTGTGTGTAAAACGAACTACGCCGTAGCCGCATTTACATGTAAACGTTTATGCTGTTTTGTATTTAAATGGAACTTGCCTCAATGAATTGATTAACAATCATATATCGGATAGGCAATTCCATCAAATACACATTTTCATATAGCCCTTGTGGCAATAAACATTCTTCACTAAATTAACGACGTTTACTTTTGTTTTAAGTAATGTATAATGTATTCGATAACAGAGATTTTTCTTTAAGCTGATGATAATTATAAATACACACAGACACACACACAGACATACATACACACACACACACATACACAGATATATATATATATATATATATATATATATATATATATATATATATTCTTTTCTACCCTAGGCACAAGGGCCTTAAGTTTTGGGAGAGGGGGCCAGTCGATTAGATCGGCCCCAATACGCGTCTGGTACTTAATTTGTCGACCCCGAATGAATGAAGGGCAAAGTCGACCTCGGCGGAATTTGAACTCAGAACGCAAAGACAGATGAAATACCGCTAATCATTTCGCCCGGCGTACTAATGTTTCCTCCTGCTTTCATCCCTTATATACCCTCCGCCTTTCATCCCTTACATATCAACAAAACAAATGTTGATAGTCCATACATGACAACTAAACAAATGTATTTTTGAAAAGACTGGCGGCTTCTAAAAGATATATTGCGGCTCGAGTTACCATATAGCATAGAACCTAACCGGGAACAAACAGTTCTGTCCTTTCAATTATAGAATAGTCTACCTTTATTTGAAAAATAACAATACGTAGTTTTCAGATTCATATATTTTAATTTATTTCAGCAAGGATTCTGTTTGTGTTATTGATTTTAACATCTCTACAGCAATACATCTCGCGATTGCGGATAAAATGGTCGGAATGAAACACCATAAATGTTGAGGTATTCCTGTGGATACGCTTTCATGAACATTTCATGAACATTTGCAAATAGATTACTCCTTTTTGGCTAGATTTGTTACCACCTTTCATTAAATACATTTGTACTCGAAGTAAATGGTAAAGCTGTTATCAGAGATACATTTTCCACCCATTATTCCTTTTGAGAATGACGAATCTGAAACTTCATTTTCTTACTATAAAACAGATTATAAACATTGGCTTCGTTTTCCTGCTTTCCGTAGCACATTTGATCTTGAAAATTTCACAAACCAAGCAAAACTAACAAGACTTTTTTACTTTCATACATCTGTGACGTATGAAAACATTTTCGAAAGCAGCGGATCACAATTTTTACACATCCGGTACAATTATTCAATGTCTTCTTTTTGTCTAAATAGTGTCAACGATGTCACACAGGATGCGGTATATTTCGCATTGCAAATAGAATATGGTATAATCATATTGCCAAATTAATAGAATTCAGATGGGACTTGCATTGGGAAGGAGCTTAAATAGCATATTTGCATGAATGCATAATTAAAGGCGACAGTTTTGTTGAAAATGTATTTTATGGAAGACAAACCGGTGTTTTAAAAATTATATTGAAACCTTATGAAACCATTCTATCGTTCCTCCTAACATAATTAGAATTCTTAGTCCTCTCGAGCTAGGAGTTCTAATTATGTCGTAAAATAAAAGAGAGCAGTTCTTTCCAACCTTTATGTTTGTGCATGGATAATTGTACGTAGCTATGTCAAGAGTTATGTGATGCAAGTTACCAGCACTGCGCATGTTGACGTTTCCCGATTTTGTTTTTGATTGTTATAACATTGCGGTACTTAATTCTGAGAGATTTATATTTAAAGCTGTATATTTAAATCTCCATTAACTTTCTAATTCATCACCACCACCATCATCATCATCATCATCATCATCATCATCATCATCATCATCATCAACACTGCTGATGCCGCTGAAATTTTACCCAAAGAATCAGTTGTGAAAAACAGTTCATCAATGAACGTCATGGTTAACTACTACTGCTACGAAGCCTAATTCAAACTAATAACAGAGGAAAATTTCTCTTTGAAAAATGTCGTATTCATACACCCTGAAAAGATCGTACTAATAATACATAAATCACTGCATATAAATAAGAAACAATATGCAATTAATGCGACCGAAACATATGTCAGACAATTATAATGAATAAATCAACGATAAATAACATAAAGTTCGAATGCTCGAATTCTTTATTCTCCTTACTATCAGTTATAACTATATATATATATATATATATATATATATATATATAGTAAATGTGGATGACAAAATAGAAATCACGAGAATCTTTATTCATCACAATGATCGTGTCCACACATCTTGCATCGGTCCCTTTTGTATGATATACTATACAACGGGTTGTGGTGTATCCATCAGTGCAGATGCGTCTCTTCAGGTAACCTTTAAAAAGATATCTCACTTGGTTCGATTATACAGCATATTGCTTTTGCCAGTAGGATGCCGAAACAATGACACGAAATGGCTTTAGTTTCATGAATATAAGCACTTCATGGGTCAACCTATAGTTAATAGTGAATAAATTGCAATGAGTACATACGTAATTATAAAAAGATAAAATACAATTGAAGATAAGTATATACGTGTAGACATAAGCACATATATTGTTGTTGGCGCTCCGTTGCTTACGACGTCGAGGGTTCCAGTTGATCCGATCAATGGAACAGCCTGCTCGTGAAATTAACGTGCAAGTGGCTGAGCACTCCACAGACACGTGTATCCTTAACGTAGTTCTCAGGCATATTCAGCGTGACACAGTGTGACAAGTCTGACCGTTTAAATAACAGGCACAACAGAAACAGGAAGTAAGACCGAGAGAAAGTTGTGGTGAAAGAGTACAGCAGGGTTCGCCACTGTCTCCTGCTGGAGCATCGTGGAGCTTTGGCTGTTTTCGCTCAATAAACACTCACAAGGCCCGGTCTGGGAATCGAAATCGCGATCCAATGACCGTGATTCCACTGCCCTAACCACTGGGTCATTGCGCCTCCACGAATATATAGACGCATATATATACACACCCATGGCCTCGTGGACACACCAAATCTCACTGTTACGCAGATGTCGTTGAATACGGACATAAACAACTTAAGATGGTCTTATTAGAGGTGAACAGGCAAAGGCTATCTACTGCCCAGTCTTCATCCAACTGAGCCCGGGTTTCTGGCGACTGTATGATGTATTTATATAATGAAACACTTTGTCACTATATATGTATTCACATAAATGTTTATGCGTACATTTATACATATCAGCACACTTATATATATATATATATATATATATATATATATATATATATATATATATATATATATACACACACACTTATTTCACACACGTACTCATATCTCCTACATAGGAGATACGCATAGAATCACACGCACGCCCACACATATGCTGTTTTACACTCAACGACCATTGCGGAATTTCTATCGCAGTTCCAATGACACTTATATCAAAACTGTTGATATCATCAGGTAGCCATAGGCAGTGAAAATGCTTTAATCGGCATACTGCTAGTTAAATACCCCAAATTTTAATAATTTCATAGACATAAACACATACACTCACACATATATATTTATGTGCGCGTGTGTGTTTGTGTGTGGGTATATATATATATATATATATATATATATATATATATATATATATATATATATATATATATATATATATATATATATATATATATATATATATATATATATATATATATATATATACATACATACACCCACGTAAGGTGTTGTTATCTGTTTGGTGTGGTATAAAATGCTTAGTCCGCTTTCCACGTTTAAACCCAAACCAAACGATAACAAATGAGATCTACTGCGAGCAGTTTCAGAGGCGTAAGTAAGCACTAAAACAAAAACGACCGACTTCGTTTTCAAGACGAAAGCTGTTCTTCCATCACGATAATGTTCGCCCACATACTGCGAGGATGACATTCCAAAAGTTGGAGCTCATTCAATGGAAAACGATGCCCTACCTACAATATTCGCTGGATAATGCTCTATCTGATTATCATTTATGCCGCAACATTCAAAATCATTTGGCCGGACGAAATATGAATTTTGTAGACGACGTCAGAAGGGTACTGGAGGAGTATTTTTCGTCATGGACAAGTGAATTTTGAAGGAGTGGGGCTGCAAGTCTACCAGCTATATGGAAGGGTATTGTAGAAAATCAAGAAGAATATCTTTTAGATTGAAAAACAATTGTGTTACTTTCAATTTTGAAACATAAAAAACCGCATTATTTATGGGATGATCCAATACGTATATCCTTTCTACTATAGGTACAAGGCTTGAAATTTAAGAGGAGGTGGGGCCAGTCGATTACATGACTCCAGTACACAGCTGGTACTTCATTTATCGACTCCGAAATGATGAAAGCAACAGTCGACCTCGGCGGAATGTGAAATCAGAACGTATCGGCAGACGAAATACCGCTAAGCAAACGATTCTGCCAGCTATTATGCAAAGGTGTCGTAAGTTCAAAACGTTGCTATTTCAGAGAACGAAAAATAGTTTCGCCATTCCAAAGCAAAACCGTCGTACTATGCTTTGACAATTTTTGATATATTGACATCTAACGCAGCCGGAAATACCATACTTTGAGCAAAATAACCGGCTATTGCATTGCAAGTAAAAATTATACATTGAACAAAACGCATTTTGGCCAAATTTCAACATACAACATTTTAATATAATAGCAACGATATGTGTGTGTGTGTGTGTGTGTGTGTGTGTGTGTGTGTGTGTGTGTGTGTGTCGTGTGTGTGTGTGTGTGTGTGTATGTGCATGTATGTATATATATGCATATATGTATATATATATGTGTGTGTGTGTGTGTGTGTGTGTGTGCTGACAGAGAGAGAGAAAGAGAGGGGCGAGACTGAGAAAAAGAGAAAGGTTGTACCAGCCATGCATCAATTTAATGGTGTTTCTGCATTCCAGTCACTTGATTATGGTGAAGTTACTATAGAACAATGATTCCTAGTACCGACTGCAAGAAGTCCCAATTAACTATTATTACAGCATAATTGAGGAGTTTCCGGTGCAAGTTCACAGTATCCATTATTAATTCATTCATCGTCCTGCTTGTACTATATACATTTAAGCAAATGCACTGAGTGAGACATCTAAGTAAATAATGAGGATTGGCAACAACAGCCGTCAGTAGACTTTTATAAAAGATAGAAGACTTACTTTTAACTTTATACTGCTTGAAGGAAACATTACAGAAAATATGTTGACGTATTTACGATCAATTCTATTGACTTACAATATATTAGTAGATATCTAATGCAGTATACAAAGCAAGTTCCCTCAATAATTAATAGTGTAATATCTCGCTGACAATCGCATAACTCATAATTTAGTACATGCACATGTGTCTTTGTTATTAGGGTATGTGTGCTTTTGTCAGTGTTTGTGCATATAAATGTTTTAGTTTATGTGCAAGAATATTTGACCATTTGTCTGTTTTTATATGCTAAAAAGGAATTTCGCAAAAAGAAGACTTTATTACAGCCAGCTCCGAACTGAATGTTATATGGCAGCGAATGTATGTGTATGTGTGTATGTCTGTGTGTGATGCCTCTGTGTGTTTATGCGTGTGTGTGTTTGTGTGCTTTTTCACATTCCTTCGTTCAGCTTGTGACCTTAATCAGTAAAAAATTATTGACACAGCAACTAGCCAACGAGAATGTCATCAGATTTCCTTACCAAATTGACCCGCAGAAATAGATTCTGTATTCCTGTGAAGTATAGGGGTACGGTATTTGATTATATATATTATTCGAAGCAAAGGCAATCGTTCCTTATAAATAGATGTAAGCAAATCTGGAATACTAATAATATTCTTTCACAAAAGGGTGTTGCGTACAATTCCATTCAGATAAAGTTCGCTGCATCGTAGCATATTTTCATGTGCACCAATATAGTATAATCGAAATTCGAATGACAAAACCTGTTTGGATGCTACTAAAGCGCAAATATGCATATCAAGTGATTTCAGACGGTAATAATTTTATCCCTGGATTCTTAAATAGGAAAAGAATATTCTACGCTATCCACTTTCAAAGGAAACCGGTGGCATCCCGCCTGAGGATCGAACAAAGCTTGAGAGTTTCGAACCCACATTTTTCTGTTCATCGAAATCATATTATCAATTATTGTCAATGTGGTTACATCACAGCAAAGGCACTCTAATATTTCCAATATTTCAAACTCTCTGCTTCACCTAGAGTTATGCATATGACATATTACACACACACACACACACACACGCACACACACACACCCACATACACATACACACATACACACACACACACATTCCGCACAGACATACATATATACAGGCACATGAGTAGCTACGTGGTAAGAATTTGCTTCCCAACTGCATGGTTGTAGGTTCAGTCCCACTCCGTAGCATCTTGGGCAAGAGTCTTTTACTTTGGCACAAAGACAGAGAGCATGTGCTAGATGGAAGTTAAAAGAAGCCCATTGCATGTGCGTGTGTATGTGTGTGTGTGTGCGTGTTTGTGTATGAATATGTCTTTGTGTCTGTGTTTCTCACTCACCGCCACTTGACAAACGGTGTTGGTGCCTTTGTGTACCCGTAAATCAATACAATAAGTACCAGGCTGTAAATAAAATACTGGTGGCTATGTATGCACGCATTAATGTATGTATTTATCTACGCATGTCAAATCAGGCATTATTCTCCCACTTCTGGCGAAAAGTGTTCCACTTTCAAGCATTGTAAGTTATTCCACAGCAATATTAACACAGCAAAATATGAAAACCAAGAATAAAAAAAACATACCTTCTTCCATTCCTTTTGCGTGTCTGTCAAATCGAATAGCAAATGTAAATAGATTACTTTTGGTGAAAATATACAGAATATTGATTAATGCGAAAAGGAAATTTGCCTCTCTCCACACATGCAATTCTGGCAACAGTCGACCTTAAAAGCAAGTAAGCTAGTAGGAAATAACGTGACTTAATCACCTATTGAAAAATTGATGATAATATTTTATTTGATGAGGGATTCAAAATGAGGGGAGCAGTCACAGATTGAGGAAATGTTAATCTGTGGTAGAATTATCACTCCATTCACTCTCTCTCTCCCTCCCTCTTTCTCTTCTCGCTCTCTCTTTTTCTCTCACACACACACACGCACACATACACAAACACACACTCATAAATATATGTATGTGTGTGTGTGTGTAAGAGCTAAGGATCGTGGTGTAGGGTTAGCTTCAAACAAACCGTAGGAAATATAAAAAGCAACTTTCAGGAACAATGGTGGTTTATTGAAGCAGAAGATTGTGGATTTTTTTCTGCATTGAAATATGGTAAGCTGAAAAACATTAATGTTTATATTTCACGGTAGGTACGCATAGTTGCTAGGTTTCTGAATAAAATACAAGAGGTAAGGATAGAGTAGATAATATCAGGGCTACATATGTTTCATAACGAGCGAGACCCATACGTTTCGCTATGAAACATATGTAGCACATATATTATCTATTCCATTCCTTAACTCTTGTATATATATATATATATAATTAATGCAGTCTCTAAAGAAACTGCTGGCATAAATTAAAAGAAAGAAGTTGAAGTAGAGATTGAAACTATGTTGTAGACTTAGACGAATGAAGTTTTACTTCTTTCTGAAAGTTGATGGCCAGTACATAAAATAGCATAATTACAACTTCCTTCTAAAACTGTTTTACCGTTATATTTGTTAAAATCCCATAGGAATATAGAATTACCAATCTAGTAAGTTACTAATTCATTTCAAAGTATCTCTGACCTTTCAAGCATTGTAAGTTATTCCACAGCAATATTAACACAGCAAAATATGAAAACCAAGAATAAAAAAAACATACCTTCTTCCATTCCTTTTGCGTGTCTGTCAAATCGAATAGCAAATGTAAATAGATTACTTTTGGTGAAAATATACAGAATATTGATTAATGCGAAAAGGAAATTTGCCTCTCTCCACACATGCAATTCTGGCAACAGTCGACCTTAAAAGCAAGTAAGCTAGTAGGAAATAACGTGACTTAATCACCTATTGAAAAATTGATGATAATATTTTATTTGATGAGGGATTCAAAATGAGGGGAGCAGTCACAGATTGAGGAAATGTTAATCTGTGGTAGAATTATCACTTAAAATGCTGCCGAATATCAAGAATAAGGCTTTATTCCTATTTTAAGAATACTTGCATTAAATATAGATGTATATATGCACAAACATAATATAGATATGTGTTTGTGAACGTTCAATATATATATGTGCGTGTGTGTGTGTGTGTGTGCTGTGTGTATCTATGTATGTATATACATATGTGTGTGTGTGTATGTGTGTGTGTCTGAGTATCTACAAATACGGTTACATTCACATGGATAAAAATGTGCGTGTGCAAATCCATGTAGGTGTGCGTTTATTTCTGTGCGTGTATCACAAAATATCTCAGAATGCTATACTCTCAGTAACTGAGTGAATCAGCAGTTTGAAATTAATAGATAACCCCCACTTCGTGTATTTAACTCACTATTTCCTGGTTGTACATCCCTACGCATGCATATATGATGATAAATTTATATAAAATTTTACATTGCAGTTGCGGTGATTCGGGACATCTCGTTCAAATACCTTTCACCATAGCTTTTAATCGAACCAAGCATTGCGAGAGAAGTAAAGTATTGGAAAACCGTGCTGAAATACATCAACCTGAGCTTTGCAATAAGCATTAACTAGGCCCAGGCGCAGTCCTTGGATGTGGTTGGTCTGAACCTTGCAGAACCAGTTTTGCACCATGGCCAACTTTATGAGGGATGCTCAAAAGTCGGCAATCCTAATCGTTTGTTTATTTATGCCCCACAAGGAAAGACAAAAATTGCTGTTTATCAAGAAGCTCTGCAAACTTAATAAAATTCACCAAATCATCAGGTATTTATTATTTAACTGTAATATTTGTGAGTGTTGTAAAAGTATTAATAATCTACGTTATTTTATTTTAAAATTTATATGCAAATTTATTTGTATGTCTACTGTAAAACTAAATGTCAGTCTGTTTATACATTCATTGTAAATCTACTTCAACACCAGCGCTCCTAAAGGTTATATTCTCTAGGAACGCGCAAAAGTCCTTTTAAAAGTTATTTACTTTGAATTGTTATTATCTCATAGCCGATTAGACTATTATTACGTAACACACTTCACGATTTTGTTTTTTTACATCTATCCCAGTACTTTTTTAATTTATTATAATATTGAAATCATATTTATTACTTTTCCATACTGTTTTCTTATTATTATTTATTTGTTTTATTTTTATTTTTATATTTCCATTGATTTATCCGTTTACTGATTATAATATTTTGTATATGTATATTGTATATCCACAAATATTCAAAACCTACCAATAAAATAGACACTCTAAACATAGATTTCAACTTTAATCTGCTAACACTATGCACATCCCTCAAAAGATATAATGATCACCTAACTGAAGTTAGCCCTTTTTGAGCCTTGATGAAGACCAGCCATAAAATAGTATGAATGTAGCAATTTCTTTGACATTAAACAACAGGTTTCGGAGATTCCCATCAAATTATTGGTTTGACAGAAACATAAACGTTATATATAAATATATATATATATATATATATATATATATATATATATATATATATATATATATATATATATATATATATATATATATATATATATTTGTATATTTCGGGACGGTCAATTTGTTATTGCCTAATTCACAAAAGCACTATATATTCGTTCTCCACTTGTTTATTATTGTTCTTATTTTACGTCCATTGTCAGGAAA